>NC_080603.1:13477525-13778046 GCF_027887145.1 Ammospiza caudacuta | reverse complement strand
ACAAAAATAGTTTTCCATGCAGCATTTGGAGGTTTGGGGGGAGGGGGGGTTGAGTTTGGCAGGGATTTTGTGGGTTTTTTGGGGAGGGTTTAAGCCTTAAATGGCAATGATAGTCAGGATGTTTGCTGCTGTGGTGTGGCCATCCTGAATTCAGCAGCTTTGTTGTAGTTGCTCTTTACTCAACACAATTGAATCAGTGATGTGGTATCACCATCAATATGGAAGTGTGGGGTATAAATATCATCAGCCCAGGAGAGACTGATCTCTGTGAGAGCTGCTTCAAACCACGAGGACCTCCCAACATGCAGAAAGTCAAGCAAACCTGGCAGAAGTTCCTGGATGAAGGAACACCTGGCTGAGCTCAAACAGGAAAAGGAAGTAGAGAAATGAAGCAGATACAGGTAACCCAGGAGGAGTCCAGAGACGCTGCCTGAGCACACACAGCAGGGATGGAAGGAAAATGGCAGCAAAAGTGGCTCCTACAGGTGTACACCCAGGCTCAGTGGGGCAGAGAAATACTGACAAAGGACACAGAAAAGACAAAGGAATTCAATGACCTTTTGGCCACAGATTTTAGCACACACATTCCAGCTTGTAGCACAGTCTGTGACTGATGGATTGCCTGCTTTTATAGGAAACTACTCTTAAATCAGCATATATGTGTAAGTCCACAGTTCTAAGAATTGAACATGAGTCAGCTCCCCAAAATAGTCTACCACCAGGAAACTGTAATTTACACAATTGATAAAATGATACAAATTATCTAGATTTTTCTTTCCATTTATTAAAAATTAAAAATAATACTACAGGGCAGCAGTTCAAGCTAAAAATGAGCATTAAACTCACAGAAGTAAACTTGGAAATAATTCCTTCATAATCCTGACATTCAATTGTGTGGATTAATTTTAACTGCATAAACAGGTAATATCAGTTTTCCTCAATTTTGTAAGAAGTTTAGTTCTGAACCTGTTGGCTGAAACTGTCTAAACTGGAACAGATTAACTCTCCTGTAAGTCATAGAACCAAAGTGCTTCCTGTCTTTTGAAGCTTTTATTTCTTCAGACATGCTGGCATTTCTGTCTTATCAGTGAGAAAAGCACACATGAGCATTTCAGGTCTGTCTAAACTGAATTTGGTCTCCGAAGGCAGATTCCAGCAAGAGCTGGTTGTTACATCACAGGGTGCATCAAATTTACTCATGCTCTAAGGGGAGAAAAGATTTTCCTGTGTTGATACAATGCCTCTGGACAGTGACAGATGAGCAGAAGGATCACAAGTCTTGGGAGATTAAAAGTCCAGTTCCACTCAATTCAATGTGTATTCATCATAATTAGTACAGTATTTTAATAAATCAGTAAAACAGTCTCTGAACCAAAGAGGGGAAAAAAAAACACAAACCAGATTTTACCTTCTGGATAGAAAGCTGTATTGCAAGAGCAGAAATTATTCTTAAAGCTATTTTTCAGCTAAGTGTAATAGCTGCAACATAAAGATACATAGATTATGTGGATTTATTTCTGTCTCTAGAGGCTCTGTGACCCATGTAGATTGAATACCAGCAATAAGAAAAACCAGAGTCTGATCTCAGAAAAAAAAGAGAACAAGCAACCAGCAAATAAACTGGTTTCATAGGAGGACTATTCTAAGCAGTAGAAGAGATTTTAAAATGCACAGAGGCCTGGCAGTTATAAATGATGCTCAGCCCACCACTGTGGGCTTAGTGGCCTTAAGTGGCCTTAGCCCACAGTGTTTCCTGGGCAGTTGTATCAGAGCAGGAGCCAGCAAGGCAGATCTTCCTGGCTGGAATGGATTAGAGAAGGATAACCACTTGTGATCCCACTAATCCTGTTCCAGTCTCCCTGGGGGTTTCAGGCAAGCGAGCTGTGACAGAACACTTTTTATCTGTGTACTCACAAAGTGATTGATTTCTCAGCTTCAGAGTTGGTTTGGCTTGGTCTTTTAATTATACATACAGGTGCACTTGTTTTCAATGTGTGCTTTTACTCTTGTCTGTATTTTTCCTATGCTGGCAGAGCTGCCAGTGGTGCTAAAGCACAGTATCTTTGCTTGGAATTCCCACTAACTATAATTCATTACCATTTTTACATTATGCTCCTTTTCTCACTTTATATCTTCCAAGGTGAGAATCCCTCTACTGATTTACAAGACTCCTCTTGCTTTTCATTCCATCTTGAGAGTTCCTATTACAGCAGACTTCTACATCTGCCAAACTAAGGATTATTATTCTGTGAAATCCATAGAGTTGATAAGGTGGACACAGAAAATTAGACTACTGCCTCTTGTTCATTAAAATTACATGCCAGAGGAGATGAAGCAAATACTATTTGTAGTAAGAACAGAGTATTATGAGAATTACTTGACATACTGCCTTCCACAAAATCTTGTTTGTCTCTTTCACCTGTTAAGTGATATTGAAAATATCTTCCCCATGGAAACTTCCTTTATTCACCCGGTAGACTGTTTAAAAGCCAAAATGTACCTTTCTGTTTTGTAAAGTTCCCTTCCTTCTTAATTTATCATCTGTTATCAATATTGGAAATATGATGCAGCTGTTGCAACAGACAGTTTTCTTGATTAACCTGCAAACCAACCAGAACTTGGAAAGAAGTTATTCCATTTTAAGGAAGAGAAATTTCTGCAGGGCCTCAATATCCCTAAAAGCAGGTTTATCTGAAATAATGTAGAAAGACCTGAGCACAAAAAAAACCCATTAACTGGTCACATTGCCAACAGTTTTTCAAGTGAGACCTTACTGGAAACCCAGGTAAAGGTTTTCTGAGTCCATACTGGTTTTCTCTGTATTTTCCATGGGTAGCTCTCTTTTCTCTATAGAGCTGCTCCTAATCTACTCAGACTCATCATTCTTTACAAAACTGTACATAACAAAAATTTGCTTAAGAAACACTGGAGAGGTGATATGGCTTAATTTAGCTCAAGAGGTTTCTGATTCTGTGTACCTCTAATAAAATCACATGGCATATAGAGAACAATAATACAGCCATACCAGTCAGGACAGGGTGTAACAAAACTAACAGGATTGAAACATTTCATGCAGGCTCTTCTATGACCCACAGCTTTCACATTAGCTGTTCTCCATGTATGACTGAATATTTGAGGCATCCCTCTAAGCAGTCTATAGGTACCAAATGACACCAGATTATTAAAAGCAAAAAGCATTCCTAAGATCCTGCACTAATTCATGCCAATACATTTCCCCCAACAATGCATGTATAAAATTATCACTTACAAACATCTTGCAACAGTTATTCTGCCTTAATCATCATATCTTGGCATATTTCAGATAGTATAGTGTATAGTAATGATGAATACAATGTTTGAGAATGCAAAGAAAAACAATAGTTTTTAGATGTCAATTCTGGATTCCTCAGAAGCTGCAACTTTGATGAGTGGCTGGGTCTGGAAAGCTGATTTGAAACTGTCTCACACCTCTGAGAGGAAAGCAACACCAGAAACCCCAGTCCTGTGACATGGTGAGTGCTGTTTAGAACCAGACCTTCCCAAAATTATAGAAGGAGCTTTGGCAGAGTTTAAGCCCCAAGTCCAACACCTGCAAGCCTGATGCAAAACCTGAAATTCTGTTCTCATTTAAGCTCTGATCTGCTGCAAATTGCTGTAACGTGTGATTGCTTCACAAACATGTATCACATTATCTTGTGAGATAAGATTATAAATCTGCCCTATTTTGCAAAAGAGAAAAGGCAGCTTTGGAAATTGACAGTTATGTGTTTCAAATATTTCATACCACACCTGCTCTAGCAGTAAGACTAAGGAACTCCTTGTTACTTAGTGAAAAATACGAGTTTGGGTAAATTAAAATAAAAACCTGAGCTTGGTCTCCCAAATCTGAAGTGAATAGTCCAATCACTGAGATTTTCAGAATAAAATTACCTTCTTTCACTGTTTTAGGCTGCTTCTCTATTGATTTTATTATAAGAGCCTGCAAATTACTTATTTCACAGGGTGGAAAAGAACTGGCTTTCATAATAAATAAATCCTTGGGGTTTATTGCAAAAGAAACTGAATGTGATTCTTTTAAATTGATTTTTTTTTGCTTGCTTTTGATACTTCCACATTGGAGATGAATGATCAGACCCACAAAATTGAGGTCATTGTCATTTCCAAATTGTGACTATGAAAACCATACCAAGCACTTATTTTTTTTTCTCCTCTGTGAAAGCTATAAGCCTTGGCTATTGACTAACATTTTTTTAAACAGTTGCATTAGTTGGATATGAAATTGCTACACCCAATTCCCTTACATTATTTTTTAATTCAAAATACAGTATTGAATAATTCTCAAAAATTACCAGTTAGAATTGTTACTCTTGCTTAAAATTGAGTTGCAGTTCATTAGTTTGGGAGGTGTCCACTGGTTTCTGCCAGCTTTGCATCTCACAGAGGGTCCCTTGAAAATTAGTTGAGAAATACAGTTTTGACTTAACCCTGATCACGTTTGCAAATTGTAAGGCAAACCTACAGAAAGAAAGAGAAAATGAGGGAAACACAAAGGAGAGAAAATAGTGAAACATGTAGAGAACAAGACAGATTGAAAAAATATCTGGTAAGCAAAGAAAAAGCATTGATGAAAAAAAATTAGGGGGAAAATAATTCTTACAAAGTGAAAGAAAAAAGGGGCTGAAATCTGCTTATGCAGAGGACAAAACTGATTTATTATTGAGAACAAAATATTTAGACTGATTGAAGAACCAGTGCCTCCCTGGGAACACTCTATTATGAGCTACAGTCCTGAAACCACTGAAAGTATGGACAGCTGGGTATTCCTGGGTTATTCCCCTTTGACACCTACCTGACTTGGAGTGGATTTTGTACAGATTAGTTAGCTCCAAATGTTTTTTTAAAAAAAAGCTATGAGAATTTAACATCAAACAATGAGAAAATCATCTTTTATAATGAGCATAAAAATTGCTGATTTTCTGATGAAGATTAGAGCTTGTTTGAAATTCTCTGTATGTAAATGCATAGCAGCCTTGACCAGAGACAAAAGCCCAGGAATATTTGCTATCCATAGAGTTTTTTTACTGTTTTTCTGGCATAATGGGATAATAAACTTAATAAATCAAAAAGTGCAAACATTTTATTCTGTTCAATAGGGGGGTTTTAAGTACTTCTAATTCCAGGTAATTGGACCCTTGCTTTTATAGAGATCTGTCTTCTGGCAGGCTCAATACAAGTGCCTAAATCTTGAAATCCTTATTCCCGATTTGTTTTCTTCTTCTGTCTTTGCACCATAGAAGTGCCACCTTTTTCCTATGTGATTTACATCTAAACGTGGGGAAGTGGGAAAGAGGAAAGGTGCTTAAACTTCCAAAGTGCAGTGATAGTTTTTATGCCATTTTTTTAACATAATTTTTTCCACCTTACACTGTGAAGACAAAATAGGACTCCTAGGATTCAGACTGGGCTGTAATCTACAGGAAGAAAACATGATGAACACACGCTGAGTTTTGCAGCAGAATTTGAGAGATGGAGAGTCTGAGCCTTGGAGGCAATTTGTGCATCCACAGCCAGAGCAAGCGCAGTCCAGCGACACAATCGCACCGTTAGAAACGAGACAGGGCAGCTTTAAGAGAGAAACAGGAAGCTGTAACCAGAATCCAGCTGAATTCTGAGCTGGGGCACTTCACCATGAGGCTGCAAATGAAACAGATGTGCTTGCTGTGAATTTCTCTAGTGTCTGGAGTTTTTGTACTGAAGGTGACAACACTTTCCTTCCTGGGATTTTTTTTTTCCTTCTTTTATTTTTCACAAACTTTCTATAAAGGGAATGAAATGGAGAAGTTGAAGGAATATGTATCAGTGAAAGAAGATCACTTTTATCATCAGGGAGCTGTGGAGCTGCTAATCTTTAACTTTCTACTCATTCTTACAATATTAACAATTTGGTTGTTTAAAAACCATCGATTCCGCTTTCTGCATGAAACTGGAGGAGCTATGCTTTATGGTGAGTATAAATTCAAGTGCCAGCATAACACTGGACTAGTTGCATATTTATGATGAGGCACTTGATCTCAAGTGCTGACAAAGCTCAGAAATGTGCTGAATTAAATGTCATCAGCTCCCTAAGTGTGGGATAAAATAATGATGTGACAGCATCTCTCCTGAGGTAGCCAGAGGCTGCCTGGGCAGAGGAGCAGCTGTGAGGAGCTGGTTGTCCCCAGCATGTGCATCCTGTGCCCAGGCAGCAGAGCTGGGGACTCCACTGTTTACAACAACAGCCTGCTTGGGTTTGTCCAATGTTCAAAGCTGTTAGTCTAAGGAGCCTTGTGGATACAGACAAGCTGTCTAATAAAGTTTAAATCTTGAGAGCTTTCTTTTGGCTTTGCTCTGTGCCTTTGAAAAGAATGTGTCTCAAGTTTGCTCTCAATGCTGTCATTGTAGGGTAACTCTAGCTTGCCTGCCTAGTTCTAATCTTTGATGAAGTTTTGCCGTGTTGCATTTCACTCTCACACAGAACTTTCTGCATTGTTTCCCAAGTACTGTCTGCTTTAATGGCTCACACTTACATGTGTAATGACTTCTCTTGGCGCTCTTAGTGCTGTTTCATTGAGAGACTCTGCTGCCATAAGATACATACAGGAAGACAAACTGTCAAAATGGAAGAGAGAAATCAACAGCTCAGCCATTACCTGAGTACCAGCCTGACACATTCTGTGCACACCACATCCTCTAGCAGTGCAATACCCAAAGCTGCTTTTGTTAAGATGGGTGCCTCTACTGCAGGAGCTTCCTTCTCACTGTTGTGCTGTTTGCCGTGTGCAGTTGATGGCATTTTCTCAAAATTTAGACAAAAGCCAAAACAGAAATGAAATATGGGAGAATACAACAAAACAAAAATAAATAAGTGTGGAATTAGGGCTTTATTCATCATTTGATTCTGTTTTGCTGCCTGCCCAGAACATACTCTGCACATCATGAGGATAACCTGCTCATATTCTTTGGATTGGTTAAGAGATGAGTGCTCCAGCAGGACAAAGCTTTTGAATTATTAAGACATTCCTCATTATTGCAAATAAACTATCTCTTTAGTCTTGCATTATTGATGGCAGTCGTCAAACAGGAGAAAGCTTATCTGTAGGATCTAAAAAGCTAATACTGCCCTTCTTATCCTTCAAAATTTTGGATATGGGTATAGTTATCTTTAACACCATGGAATGGCAACATTAAAAAGAGTGAAGTTTCAGAGGTCATAAGAGAGGTTGTCAGATCAGCTGGCAGCACCTTTGGGAGAAAATCTTCATGGCACCAAGCAAGCACTGACAGTGGGACAAGTCCTGCCCTCACTTAATTTCACCTTCCCTTTCCAAACAATTCTAATTTCTACCTTTTCTGCACAAAAATAGGTCCCAGTCCTGCCAGTTTGCTTTGCTCCAGCCCATTGAGCTATTTATTAGATATGTGAATAGCAATCCAGTGAACTGAGAAACTGCCTTCAAGTGATAGGACATGGGCACTTATTGCAGAGTGTGTCCCACAGGATGGCAGGTGGGCCCCATTCCTCGACTGTGCCCTCAGGGGAGGAGCAGTGGGGAGGACAGGGAATGAATGCAAAGTGTGAGGAACACCGGGGGGAAAAAAAACAAACATAGAAAGACAAAACCAGGAAGTTTTACAGTTACTGCAAAATGCTGAACAGCCACAAACGGAACACAGCCTGATAGAAAGAGCTATTTAAAGTAGAGAACAAATGAAAAGGGGGGTTAGGGTTAGGTTTTTTATTTTATAGGCTTAGTAGCAAAATTCAGTTTTAGGCTGAATAGTTCCACCTAGAAAAAAAAAACCACAACCATACTATCTATTTAGAAACCTAAATAACTGAGGTGCATTAATTTTTTTTAACCAAAGCAATGGTTCAACAATAAGTACAGCTATATTTAATTTTAAAATCTTTCCACAAAGTAAAAAAAAAGGCATTTTGAATAATGCAGAATTAATTCAACATTATTTCACAAAGTGCATATGTGTGTGTGTGTATATACATATATATATATATATATATATATATATATATATATATATATATATATATATATATATATATATATAGCAAGGCATTTAGCTTGAAAGTATTTAAAGACTCAAATTATTTTGTCTGTTTTGAGACCAAACTGAAAAACCACTCACAAAAAACAAGGAAGAATACAGACTTACCTTCATTCATTCATTCCTTGGTTTTCCTGAGTCTCGGAGAGCAAGTTTCCCTTCACATTGCAGTTGGGTTTGATAAACAGACCACTAATAGTAAACTTAATTCCTGATTTCTGTATACCAGGGAGACAGGTGGGTATGAGAGAGTTTCCTATACAAGAGCACACTCAGGAATAGTGTGGGGATGATCTACAGCAGCACTGATAAAACAAAGCCCCTTGCCTGGGGTCAGAGCAGGTGAGCCCTCTCAGAACACCAGCCCCAGGATGTGGCCTCTTGGTGCTGGAGAAGACACAAGGAGCCAAGAGAACACCAAAGTGCCTGCAGCCACCTCCTGCCAGGCCACACAGCTTTAAATGCCTCAGCCATAAACCATTAGGCACCAAATCCCCCATGTAAGATGCAAGTCAGGGCCCTTCACAGTGCAGCAATAACCCAGAGCTGTGCGGTGACAAACTGAGTGCAAGCATCCAAAGTGCTCATTCTCCCCACAACTCAGGTGTCAGGCTCACACAGAGGTACCACCACAGCTCTAAGAGACTAAAACGCTCTGGCAAGTAGGCAGCCAGAACTGAACTTCAACAAAAACCCCAAACCAGCAGCAAATCAAGCTGTGCCTTTTATATGGGAGGTTAATTACCAGATTTAAATGGAAATTGTTCTCAGCTTGAGGAACTGTCACCCCTAGGGAGTGGGTGGTACCCCCCAGGTGAAGGTGGGGCTGGTTGCAGGTGTACCAGCCTTCAATGCTGTGCTCCATGGCATTAGTTGATGAGACTGGAATGAAAAGACAAAAAGGCTGAATGACAGAAGAGCCATTGTGGTGCTCACATGAAATGGCTTTGGGTTACTGTGGCTAGAGGTGTTTCAGCAGGTTTGGAGGGGATGGGTTTTGACAGGTGTGCAGAGGGAAAGCTGACTCACAGAAACCCTCTGCATCCCCTCCTGAGCATCCCAATTATTTGGGAGTGAGGCACAATCAGTTCTGGATTCAGCTTTGCTGGAGGTGTCTAATGATGAACACTCTCATTCTTATACCTTCTAAATCCAGTAAGCCTCTTGTGTGAAATAATTCTGTTTGCCTTCTGATGGTGTGTTCTGAGTATCCCCATACCTCACAGGCAGAAATGGATGGAACAGGTGCCAGAAGGAGAAATCTCTGAACCTCCATAAAACAGTATTTCATTGTCTTCCTGATTACAACATTCACGATGAAGAAAGGTTGTTGAGACTCGGAAGAGACATAGGAAAATCACAATTAAGGCAGAAATTTTGTAGTGGTGAGGTGAAGAGAGGAACATCATTCTTGAGACAAAGAAATTTGAAAGAAAACCTTAAATATTTAGAAAAATCAAGTAATTACTAAAACTGCCTCCCTGAGTGTTATTACTAGAAAAAGCATTTAACAGCTAACTAGATGAAATCCTGGGGAAAGAACAGTCCTGTTTAGCTCAGGAGTTTGACACAGTGACTGAAAAATCCCACCAATGGTCACATCTGTAATTAACCATTTTTTCCTGCTTCCACTTAAGACCCTGGAGAACCTGCATTGCCTTCAGTTGAAACATGACTGAGGTGTAGCTAGAGTGAGATTTTGCTGCAAGATCCCACTTCAAAGGAGGGAAGGGGTTGAGACTTTTTAAAAGAAATCTGAAACATTAGTGACAGCCTTTTCTGTTTCAATGCTGCATTTAAATAAATGTGCTTAAAACACTTTTTGAATAGTCTTTTTCTGCCAGTGTCCTCACACAGGTCTTGGTGAATGTCTACAAAATATTTCTGTTACCTGAGCAGATTATGTAATTCCTGGTAATAGAAGTAGTAGTTTAAAACATTGAGTCATAAGGACAAAAATGGTAAAGGAAAACCTGTACATTTTATGCTCCACAGAATGAAAAATATCAAGTTTATCAAATTAAACTGAATTTTTAACGTATTTGGAATTGAATTTAAAAATTAATTATGTGGTTCTTCTGGAGGAAATCTAATTTAAAAAAGCTGAAAACCCTGACAGTTTTAACTAATGAATGGTTTCCTGGTTTCTGACTCATGAATTTGGACATCTGGGCTGAGCACTGTGGAAGTCATATTTCATAGTGGCACATGCAGTGCTTGCTTCCCTTTACATACACATACCTTCCCCTAACATTTTGAGGAGTTCTGTCCTTTACTACAGCTAGATTTATAATCTGATTTATTGCATTAATGCTGTGTAACTTAAGAGAGAGGTCTTGGGATTTTCTACAGCTTATTGAAATCCTCCATCATTTTAGAAAGCAACCACACTAAACAATAGATTCTAAACAAGCAGAAATGCCTCCACACACCAAAACAGACACTACAGCTGTTACTCAGCATCCCCACAAGAAGCAACAAACCTGACTTACAGCTATGCCAGGAATCTGCACTTCCAAGAGTCCCTGTTAGGAAGAGATGTGACAAAAACAAGGATTCTTGAGGTCCTTGTGATCACTTGTATTCCCCTTCTGATTATGAGATAAAACTGAAACTGTTACATCATATTCTGCAGATGCTTCTCTGATATTTCATGTAATTTAATTTCTTTCTTGTCTTTTAATAGTAAGTATATCTATCTAGATTTTTAGGTGTCTTCCATCAATATTTCATCTGAGCATTCTTAGCATTTCATGGTTATGCTAATAATTAGTAGCTGTAAAGCTGTTCAATCTATACATGGGACTGAAAGCATACATGACAGAAATATGGAAATTAAATTTGAAACCAAATCAAAGTCTCTGAGGGTGGAAATAATCTCAATAATATTATCTAGCTAAATATTACCTCTCCTAAAATAAACATGCAGCCTCCCAGTAGAGCCCACAGAAAGAGTCATACTGTCCAGAGGATGGCTGCAGAAATACATTTTCCTTTCTGTTAAATGTAACGGGAAACAAAATATCTGTAAGACCCCTACATTGTAGATAGTCTTATCATTCCTTCCCTTCTTCCTGATTTTATTTTTCTATGTTTTTGCAGTCTCAAAAATGCAATCTTCTACAGAAAGCAGAATGTGCCTGAGGATGTGTCAGAGTTTTGTCCCCACAAATGAAGTGTGTAAAACACCCAACAGCACAGCTGATGTTTATATGCTCAGTTCAGCACATGAGTTGTGCAGACATCTCCCTGCTCTAAATAACTATTGAAAATGCAGTGGATGAGAAACTCAGTTAATTATTATGCCAGCAACTGGATCACAAAAATAGGAGTATGACTGTGCATATGTCAAACCAACATCTGCATTCTAATGAAATTACCATTTTGGAAGAATATTTTGTGGTCATCTATGAAGTGTTGAGAGAGGTTCTGTAAATGTAGAAACACTGAAAAGGTATCCTAGTTTTGGCAGAGCTAATTTTTTCTCTAAATGTGTGTCATCAAATACTTAAAAGTACTTGAATATCTAATTTTTCTTTTTTTCTTTACTCTTCAGGCCTTGTAATGGGATTAATTATACGATATGTGACAAATTCATCAGATGTTGAAAGTGGTACTGTTTATGAATGTGAAAAACTGAAATCTGGGCCATCCACTCTGCTTATTAATATAACTAATCAGGTCTATGAATATCAATACAAAAGAGAGATCAGCCACCACAATGTCAATGGTCACCAGGGCAATACAATACTTCAAAAGGTAAAAGCTATCTTATTTTATCTTATTTTTGCTCTAAACCCTGTTTTTATTTTCAGGCTTGAGTGAGGAAAACAAGCTTCAAGTTAAAATGAGACAGAGAGAGAGTCTGTTCTGAATTTAGGGTGGGGAAGAAGAACAGTAAAGGAAAGGAAGTGTGGTAGAGCCCTGACCATCATTTAGCTCCAGGCTGACTGTGCACTCACAGAATGGTTTCCTGAGCTGTTTCAAATGGCAGTCCCAGCTCCTGCAGACACTGAGTTCACTGCAGACACAGCTGTTAACTTGGATTCATTGCCACTAAACCTTTATAAACCCCACTGATATCTTTACTTTTCCTCTGCCTTCAAAGTGACTTGCTCTGGCAGGATAATGCAAGGGGAGGTTACCTCCTGTGGATAGCACAGGAAACTGCAAACTCTGAACGTTTTTCAAAACACAAACTTATAAATATGTACTTAATGTACACTTAAATTCATCACAGCATTCTCATACATTCTTCCACTCCTGCAGTGGTCCTCAGTAGAGAGACAGCACTGGGGCAATGCAGGCTGGATGCAAAAAGGGAAGTGTAGGAGTCTTTCACAATGCCATGGCCCTTTCTTTTTCCAGTATATAAAAAAAAAATTCACTTTTTTAGTATATGTTTCCCTGGTCAAATAATATTTGCTTCTTATAATGTTCACTTTTTTTTTTTAAATGGCAGCCATTTGAAGAACACTGGAGTGCAGAAGCACTTTGTAAACCTGAATTTTGTGCTAAAAAACATTGTATATTCACATGAAGCTCCAAAGCCCCTACCAATGGCTTTTTACAATAGTGCAATGTATTATTTAGCTTTTTTCCAAGTATTATCGTTTGTCTAGCACAGTAATGCATGACCTGTGTATTATACAGTTATCATTGGGAAAACTTTTAAGTTATGCTTAGAATGTACACTGTGGAGCTCAGCACAATTTGCATTTAACCATCTGCTCAAATTTCTTGCTGATGCAGCAGCATTGTGTGCCTGTCTGCTGTTACTGCCAGACTTGCCCTTCTCAGAAAGAACCAGACTGTCAAGGACCATTAGAGTTGTGGTGGGTGGAGACAGGAAAATACTGTGGCAGTCAGACTAATCAGCTTTTGCTGAATCTCCATTCTTTTTCCTGCTAGTTGGTTGCAGTTGCAGCTCTGTCTCAGCCAAAGTGTGTTTCATTTCCAGGGCACGTGTACTAATCCATTACATTTGATCCTCTTCCCCAGACCTGGCTCTGGAGCTGACTTAGGAGAGAGGAGGAGCAATGACTTGCACAGAAATTTCTCTTGCCCCTACAGGGAACTGCCCAATCTTGTTTATATAGTCTCAGTTTGCTGGAAGGCTCTTGAAGGTCTCAGCTGTGAATTGTAGTTCTTCTAAATTATTGCACAGACCTCAGTCTGCCTGGATTTTCACTTCTTTTTCCTTTAAAATTACCTGGCAGATGCCCTCTTGAAAAGAAAATAAATAAAAAAGGAAAGGGGGATGAGTTCAGCTGTATTTAGGAGATGAGACAATAACAATGCCTGGCAGCCTTCCTGACTGGCAAAAGCACTAATGTAAAAACCAGAAAGCATGATCACACCATGCTCTGGGTTTTGTACAACTGTAATTCCCTTTTTACTGCACTAAAAGTGTTTACTTAGCGCCTTTTATCAGAGAGAATAGATTGTGCCATGACTTACAAACATGTATTCTTCAGAACATGTTTTGAATAATAAAACATGCAGTCAGGATTTCTGATGCCCACAGAAAAGATATTTCAACATATCTGCTGAATTAATTCCAAAATTAACATTTGAGAATGTTAGTTCATAAATGAACAAAATCCTTTTTTCATTAGGTTTTCAATGGTAGTGTCAGCACAGCTAATGTTGCTGGCAGGTAATTTAGCTAGAATTTTTAGCTTTTTAATTCAAAGTGAGCAGGATGGAAAAAAGTCTCAGCTTTCACTTCCTGTTTATTGAATCAAGCTGTCTGTTAGTAAGAAGGCAGAAGTAATTCTGTAGGCAGGTCTTACTCTTTTGAAGGAAAATAATCTATAATACTATAGCCTTAAAATATCACTTCATCTGAACAAAGGAGCTGTAAGCCTTTGCACTAATTACCTCCTGTCTCTTAAAAGTATTGGTACAATACAGCCCACTGACAGAACACTGAGCAGTACACAGGCTTATTTAAGTTGGCTTTTTTAGGTTTTTTTTCTCCAGCAATGCTGTAATTTTAAAGAGAATTCTGTTCTATTCTATTGAATTGCAATGGCTGAGCAATGTCCTTGGTCTTTCTCTGTGCCAGAAGTTGAAGGCCAGTATGATCAGTGCACTTCCTCATTCTAGCATTGCTTTAAAATTTTAATGGCTATTTTATAAATTATTTCCTTCAAACGAAATGTTACATTGGTTTTGGTGATGTAGGCCTTTTGTCACCCTTCTGTACATGGGGAACTGAGGCACAACATTGCTGATGTGTCTTTCCTGAAAGTGACCAGGAGATCATGTCTGAACCAGGAGTTATGTCATGGCACTGGCAAGTTGCATGTCTGGTAGGGCAGCTGCTGTCACAGGTTAAGCTGCTTTTATGTGTTCCTTGTAATGTAGCACAACTGATTTCCTTCCTGAAGGAATACTTTTCAGGTAGTAGTCTGCATCTACAAGCTGTAAGGAACTACACATTTATACTTGCAAAAAACCACCTCAGAATAATCTCACAGACAGTGGAGGTGAGCCTGAGATCAGTCGTGATAAGAAGACACAATTAAAAAACTATCATATCAAATTAAATGCTACTTTATTTTTCCTTACCCTCTCTTTTGTCCTTCCTAGCAGATGACCTTTGATCCTTCCATCTTCTTCAACATTCTGCTGCCACCCATTATATTTCATGCTGGATATAGTTTGAAGAAGGTATGTGTCTTTCTTTTTGTGACAGAAGGGTCTGAGTGTGGCTGCTGCTCTCTAGACCCAACAGGCCAGTGACAGAGGACAGTCAGCTAACAATTTCCATTGCCTGGGAAGGACTTGGCAGGAACGGATTAAAATGAATGATTCATGGCCCTCATTCTGCTCTCTTTCTGTCCCTGTGCAAAGATCTGATTGTGCAGTTCAAAGCACTCAGGCCTCCCTGTTTTCAGAGGAGACCACTCTGAGTGCTCTGAACTGCAGGCAGGAACAGCCTGTGTTCCATATCCTGCCTGATCAGGACTTTGTTCAAGGGATGGGGTCATGATACCATTTGCATCAGGTACTTCCAATCTGCCATGATCCTGAAACATTTGGCCAGATACATAAAAAAGAGGTAATTTTGATAGCATTTCACCTGGGGGAAAAATTTTAATACCTTTCAGTTGTAATTTCCAAAATAACTGAGGTTGCCAATATTGCTCCATCTTCTAGATGAGAAATTTGTTGTAACAAATGACAGTTCTAGATGTGTTTCTACTTGGTCTGAATGCTTTTTTATTTACTATATAACAAAGGACTTTCCTTCAAACTTTCCTCCCCAGAGACATTTTTTCCGTAACTTAGGATCAATTTTAACCTATGCCTTTTTGGGAACTGCCATCTCCTGCATTGTCATAGGGTAAGTGAGTGCCTTCTGCTATTTTCACATGCTTGGTATTTCTTTCAATTAAAAACTAAACTTTAAAAAGAATTGCAGAGCCTGCATGGTCCATATACTTAGCAACTGGTGTAGCAGATACAGTAATTCCTTCTCAAGGAGTGCTGAGATGGAAAAGATATAAAGCTCTTACTGGCATCAATATGTGATGGAAGTTTCTCCTTTAATGTCATTTTAATAATAGTAAAATACATGAATGACCTATAACTTTGAGTTCAATGATTTTAAAACCATTCTTTTATGGGTATGTCATCATATCTATCTTGAAATCCTAGATTTCTAATCATCAAGCTTAGTAAGCATAATGCACCAGAGGCATTGTGGTATTAAATGTCCTGTAAGCCATGGTTGCTCCAAGTGCCAGGAAAATTTAGACTCTGCAATCAAAGTATGATCATCATCTGTGCTGCAATACAGAGGAGTGTAAACTCTCAGCATAGCTGTCTCCCCTTCATGTAAAGAAAAACCACTGAAATCTTTGGGCTCAGGAAAAAGGATGCCTTCAGTTTCAGACCCAGAGGCATTGTGCCATGTGTCCCATTTATTGGGGAGGAAAAGCTCAACCTCAGTTTGCTTTCTGAAATTTTGCTTTTCTCAAGAAATGGCACCTCATCACTTCTTGAAGTTCACAGCTTGGGCAGTTCCATCACTCATATTTTCCCCCTGTCTTTATTTGTATTCTATCTATGACCCTTGCTCTTTTTTCTTTTCATACCCATCTGTGGCAGAGAGCACCTCTAAGATTGAAATTATAAATTCAGTAAGAAAATCTACATCCAAACAACAGTTTGAGCCAAATGGTAGCACATTTCTGAGGTAACAATGGTTCTGGATCTCAGTTGGACTCTTCCTGTCCAAGCGTTGGACGCTTCCACTCTCTTGTCTCAGCTATGAACATAAACCAAAGCCAGTGGATCTGTGAGACTGCAGGAAAGCATTATGGTGGTCCAGCCAGTAATGCCTTTAAAAATGCATTTGGTTTAGGACTCTGACATTGCCCCTTGTAAATGGAAAGTGCCAGAGCATCTTGGATAAGTTTATTAAAATAAACATAATATATTGAATTCAGCCTTTATTCCCAATACTTTCATTCCTAGATCCATGCCATTTTATCTAAAACAGAATAAATGCAGATAGAATCTACTACAAAAAGTTCCTACTAGGAACAATTCCTACTAGCAGTTCAAAGTTCAAGCCCAAAGTCAGGGATAAAGATCCAAAGGAAACCTTAGGGTAGAGAGTGGTGAGCACTGGGCCTTGCACTGTGTTCTTGTACAAACCCACAGCCCCCACTGGAACCACTGCAGAGAAGGCAGCAATATATATATTCAGAGCAGGGCTTGTGTGAATGTGAAGCATGTTTGCATAATGTGCATGTCAGGATAAGGAGGAGATAATGACTGCATGAAGAAGAAAGATGACATGAAAACTTTACTGAAGGGAATGAAAAGTAAGCCCTAAAAGAAAACTATGTCCTAAGAGAGAAAGGGTGAAGAACTAGTTCTGTTACAAAAAAAAGAAAAGAAAAAAAAAGACAAAACCCCGAGGTACTTCTAGGTATCATCACTGTAGAAAAATATATTGCGCACAGGTATGATTAAACTTGTGCTTTCTTCTCATCATATGAGCACAGCACAAGCACAGGCAGTACCTCGATATCCCCAGGCTCAAGCTCTGTTGTCTGCAGCCTCTCACTGGGGCTGTGCTCTGGCTGCCTGAATTACAGAGCTCTGTGTGAGCCCCTCTGGGGCTCCCTGAAGTGGCAGGGCACAGCCTGTAACAAAGAATGACCAGACCTCTCTTTGTCAACTAGAAACAGCTGGGAAATATCATTAATAAAGAACAGAAACATCATTTGGATTTGCTGCAAACTCTTGGAGTGCTAAAACGTTGCCATGGAACACAGGGATACAATGGTGCCTGTCTGCTCTTTGTGAGTCTTTGCTTTTGTGTGAAAGGCCTCAAGAAAGAGGAGCTGTGTGGAATTTGAGTGAAAAGGCTATAATCAGATATTCCCACTGAGGCTGGGGGAAGGACGAGTAAGAGAGATTGATTTTTTTTTAGAGAAGATTGTGCCAAAACCTTCTTGCTTTCAGCTAAGTACTGCTCTAACGAGTGCCTGCCCATATTTGCTGTAAGACTGTCCTCAGCCACTTAACACACAGGAAAGATAGAAAGCTTTCCAAGCAAAGTGCGCAAATTATGCCCTTCACACCAAATCTGACAAGCAAAGATGTATGCAGAGAGATCCCATGAGGGAAAGGGGAATTTCCCCCTCTCCAGGCCCTGTTTTAACTGCAGAATAGCTGAAGTGGTCCCCTTCACGGTGAAGTTTGCTGTTCCTGGGTCTGCATGATGTAAGATCATAGAAGATCCAGTCTTTCAATAGATCTTTTCTCTCTCAGTGGTTCCAGCTTCCTATCTTCTGAAGAGCAGTTGTGGGATAACCACTGAGACTGCTCTTTCTTCCTGAGAAAAATCATCCAGGCCAAGTCTCTGTGAGGCTCAGCCTGACACAGGGCAGGCAGTCTTCTGCTGTAGGAGATTCCTTGAGTTTCATGGACTCAGAGAATAACTTTGGTTGGAAACAATGTCTGGATGTCTGCAGTCATCCAGAGCTCTGAGATATCTGTTCCAGTCTTAACCACTCTCACTACAAAGTGTCTTTCAAAGTGTTTATCCAGTTGCAATTTCCCTTGCTTCACCTTGAAAGTTTTGCCTCCCATCCTTTCCCATTGCAGCCTTCAGAAGGGGCTTCATGTTCTCTGTACCCACCTGAGGACAGCACTTAGCTCCACTCCCACCTACATGAGGGAGCTCATCTTCTGTCTCTTCTCAGGTGCCACAGCCCTCAAATTATCTTGGTGGTTCTGTCTCATCTCTGTCTTCCCTGTCCTGCAGTCCAAACTGAAACACTCTATTCCACGTCACCTCCAGGTGCCAACAAAAGACTTAATGGCTTCTCCTGGTTTGCTCACTGTGCTTCCATGAACACAATGTGGTTTGCAGTCAGAGCTGCTCCTGTGAAGTCCCATTGTGATTTGTGCTCCATTTGATATTCCCCAGGACTCCAGGGGCTTTCTGCACATACTTGTGTAGCCAGCCCTGTTTCTGTGGGGCTGCTGCATAGGGTTGCTGTATTTTTCCATAGGTACCTCATTATTAGCTGTGTATTATGACCACAGTAAGCTGAAGCACCACTGAGCTGATGCTACCCAGTGAGTGCATGAAAACTGGGCTGCTGGAGTATTAAATTAACATCTGCCCCCTCTTGCCTTTTTTTTTACTTTTTACATCTTGGGAAGAAGCAGGGAAAAGGACCTAATCTTAACTTCTGCAAGGAACAGTGTTCTCTTCCCTTAGATTCTATTTTTAATAAACTGTGCTGGGGTGCATCTTCCAGAATTGATGTCTGTAATAGAAATTTTCTATTTTTATAATGGAAGAGTGCTTAAGTATTTGGAAAAATCTTGGTATAACTGTGATAACAACCTATCAGAGCAACATATTGAGTGGCAGAGGGTGTAGAACCATTTGCATTTTTCCCCCTCTTGAAATCCTTTGGACTTCTTTGCTCAGCATTCTCGGTGGCAGCCAGGGCCAAGATGCCTATGCATGTGAGCACTGAGATCATTAAGTTGGTCTTATCTGTGATTTTTTATTTGGTTTCATTCGGTTTCTCTCGAATTGCAATGCCAAAGCCACATTTTCGATATTCAGAATGCAGCATGTTTGCAGCCACTCACTCATATTTTTTCCAGCCTGTCTACTACGTTTGGCAAGGCCTGATTTTTCTGGAATTTAAAGCTCTCTGAGTGTGCAACTCAAATAACAAATGTATTTACAGAAAGCATAGGCCAAGTTTGATCTGTCTTTGTGGCTGCAGGGAGAATTTTGCTTGAATAAAGCTGAGATAAAATTGGGGTTTGGATCAGAAAAAGTAGAGTAATTGTTGTTTTGAGGGAAGCTATGAAATGCAAATAACTGATAATAGGGGTGTAAGGAAAAATCATGCCAGGATGATCCCTGTTTTAGGAGAAGGATGTTGGTGTTTTTATTAGCTGCTCAGTTTGCACAACCTTCTCTGGCTGGGGAGACAGGACTTCTCCTTATTTCAGCTGGAGCCACAGGTGGTTAGTTTGGCTTGATTCATTCCAGTATGTCTGTGAACACATGGATGCTGGATTACAGTAACCATGTCAGATCACTTCGTGGCAATCAGTGCTCAAAATTCAAGTTCTAATTAAAAACCCTCATAGAATCAAAGTATTTCTTTTTTATATCTGTGTTTAACTGCAGTGACTAACAGTTTGGACAAAGTCTCTTCTGACATTTAAATTCAAATGTGAGGAATAAGTCATCATAATTGATTCTCACAGGCAATCAAGAATCCTTTCCTCTGCCATTCCTCACCATTCTACAAATGAATATTCAAATGCTGTCCACATATGGTTACTAAACGCTGAGACTATAATAATACAACATAATAAATATAATAAATATGAAATGAAATGAAATGAAATGAAATGAAATGAAATGAAATAATATAATATAATATAATATAATATAATATAATATAATATAATATAATATAATATAATATAATATAATATAATATAATATAATATATACACTTTTAAAATTCTCTTTTAAAATCTGAATCCTAGATGGTTTTTACTTGAAAACCAGAGCAATTTTTTTGTGTTTGTACATAGACATACACATATATAAGTAAAATTTTTTAAGAGAGAAAGAAAGGAGTATCAAAAATATCAAATACCAATAGAAATATTTTTGTTGATCATGATTAGAATTTCCATCATAACTTTCTATGAAAGTAGACATTTTCCATTCAAATGTCTATGATATAAATATTCCACCATCACATGGAATTTTTTTTCTTCACTGTTAACTGTACTGTTACAGCAGTCCCTCTGTGCCTTCTAGAGAAGGATGGCTTGGGCTGAATTAATAACACTGTTGCTCAAATGCAGCACTAACAAGAAAAGTTCAACTTTCCTTTCCACAGTTTACCTGGGTGAGATGCATCCTGACATAACTGTCCAGTCAGAGATTCAATTCTGTCACTGTTACACCTGCCCAAACATTATTCTAAAGGTGAGGAGACACGTACCCAAAAGCCTCAGCAGGCAGGAGTTGTGGTTACTGAGCTCTACAAGACTGGGGATATTTTTTATTTCCATAAGTACTTTGGGCTAGAGGGGAGTTTAGGGAGGTTTTGGATGTGTTTATTACTTTCTGCCAGAAGCCTAATGGAATATCCAAATGGGGTCTGCTGACAGGGAGCAGTAGTGGCCCTATAATCTGGTGCTCTTTCTCACTGGAGGGCTGTGGATAGACTTTACAGCTTGGAAATGAAACACTTGTACCTATGTGCTCCAGCAGAGCAAAGCCAAATGCTTTTTGGCTTGAATTTACTGTGCGGTGCTGTGGGATTCTTCTGGATTTTGGAACTGTTTCTGCAAGGGAAAATGGGGCCAGGTTAAGGGTAACAAAAAACAAAATCTCTGTTACAGAGCTCTATATAAACTAAGCAAATACCTTTACAAGGATTATCTGCTGCTCTACCAGCTAAGCTCTTGCCTCCCAGGTGATAACTTTTGTATTAATTTAGACTCAACTCATGTACAAGTATTTTTTTTTTTTCCTTAATAAAATACTCTTTTGTACTGCATGTCATCAAATGACACATAAAAAACCCCCAGGTCCATCTTTCCTCCACACTCCACTTGTAAATAGCAAATGCTTAACCTCCCCACAAGCAAGAATAACAGCTTTCTTTTTGGTATAAACAGAAACTGCTGAGGGGAAGTGTTAAAGTATCTTAGTGCTGTAGAAATTAACTGAAGGAGAAAGAGGGGAAAATTATATATAAACCACTTACCCTCCTCAGTGTTAAAAGCCCCTGAACATCAGATGTCTGACTTCAATAATGTCTAACAATATTTTGAGGCCAGATATTCAGCCTATGAGTAGAAATAAAGACAAAACTAGTAAGAAAACATGAAATAAATGTAGTATAGCTGTTATAAGAGTACAGTGCCTGTGCTGGTACCCTTTTTGGAGGTTATGGCTGCTTCCATGTCCCATCTTGGAGTGAATGCAGGCATTTTTTTCACTCACCAGACAGTATTGCCCCAGTTTAGCATTGACTTGAGGAAACTCAACAGAGATTATTCAGCTGAAAAATCAAACTAAGTCTCTCCAGATTTCTCCAAAGGCAGATGAACATGCTGCATGCACGCTGCACATGTTAATGTGCAGCTCAGTTGCCCAAAGCAGTAGCTTTGATTCTTTGGTCAGCCCAAATCTGAGGTAATTCCATTGCAGTCTGTGGAGTTTCCACCTGCAGCTCAGAGCTGCAGTTACAAAGGGCAGTTGCTGCTTCTCACTTTTGTTCAAAGGTGTGTGGTAAATCCAGAATGGGTTTGTAAAGTGTAAATTTAGAGAAGCTTGAAAATATACACTGTGATAATTTTGTTGGGGAATTCTGCACAGGGAGTAGAGAAGGAAGAGACTTCCTCATAGCCATAACTCAGAGAGTTCTGGCAGGAGTAAAAGTTATAAAGTATTTTACAAAGCACCTCCTATTTGTATGACATATGAAATTATGGATAAGAAGCTGGATTAAATCAAGGCACTGATATAAAGTAGTGTTTCCCAGACCACTGACACCCACACAGAGTGGAAAGTTCTTCCAAGAGTACTTTGATGCCTCCAAGCATGTGTTGCTGCAAGTTCAGCCAGAATTTGTCGCTATTTCGCAATAAGCATCTGACATTGTTTACTGCAGCAGAGCTGATCATGCAAAAACCAGTTTTTCTTCTCATAAACAGATGTGCTAAGCAGCAGGAAGTAATTATTTGTATCATCCAGAAGAACCCCTCAGCATACAAAGGAAATAAATGTATGATAGGGAACACCAAAGGTGTGGGACTGCAGAGACAAATAAAACCTGGAATAGCAGGAGATTAATCTAAAATTAAAAGTATGTTTAATTTGGTATTTGATAGAGCCAGCAGGTTCTCCAGGAATCCATCAAAGAATTTAAATCATGTGCTCTTCTGAAAAACATGCAAATGCCATTTGTTGCAAAACAGGCTAAACACTCAAGTCCAGATATTTCCCAATAAGAAACCCTATCCTGGAAGGAAGAGTTTGTTTGTGTGGTTTTTGTTTGGGTTTTGGGTTTTTTTTTTTTTTTAATGTCTTCCCAATTGCCTTAAATGTCAAAGCTTTAACTGCAGGAATGAATACTCTTGAATAGAGCTCCTCATGTCTTCTTCCCTGATGTTCATGCATCCTTTAAGAATTAACATGCAGAGTGGCTTCCAAAGATTGCCAGTCTCCTCTTTCTCTGGCAATAGATCATCCATACACCTGTGAGAAAAAAAGCTTCCTTGGCTGAAGCATCATTTGCAGTCTCAAGTTTGCAAATCTGTTGTTGCAGTCTCCACAATGACTTTCAGGGAAAACATCTTTACAGAGCTGGTGAAATGGAAAATAGGCATCTTATGGCTCCTTATCCTGAAATCCACTGCCTTTCACAGTACATCCTTTCTTTCCAGAACAATTCCAGGCTACAGAGGAGATGAAAGCAGATGAAAGCTGCATTGACTTTGATGTCAATGTTAGTTCATTTTCCACCTCTTACAGATATTTTTCCATACTGCATGAGAAACCTGCACACCAAGCCTATAACTGGGGAAGGCATCTCCAGCCCTGGCTGTGCACTGCTCCAGGCCATAAACACCTGTATGGCTTTGCTAGGTAGTGAGCCAGGCCACGTTTCCTTCTGAATCAAAACAGACAACTGTGTGCCCTCTGTCAGGAGCACTTGGACTTGTGAGCTGGTTGCAAAGTGCTTTGAGCTGCCTTGTGGTTAAAGATGCAACAGAAATTGAAAACAGAGGAGGAAAAACCTATTCCACTACAGTAGCATGGAGCTACCTGCAACCTGCATCTCTTCAAATTGACAGGTTTGCTCTCAGATCAAAGGCTGAGCAACATTAGAAGTGTACAGGCAGCAAGTAGCTCATTGGAGCAGGCAGAGAGGGGGTGACTGAGATCTCCTGCCTGTTACCTTGAAAAATTCATAATACACCAGCTCAAAGGATGCTTTGTTCTCCCACCCACCACCATTTTACATACCCCACTTCTGAGCCAGCTGATCAAATGGTGCTTTTGTATCTGACAAGTCTTTTACTGAGCACAACTGGCTGTGGCCTGAAATGTTCTGTAAACACAGCAGTTTTTATGATGGCCCTGGGACAGATGCTGCATTCATTGGAGACAAAAGCTACAAAAGCTGGTCTGGTCAGGTAACCAGATCCTACACAGTGAGAGGCAGATGGCATTTAAATAGTACACAGGACTTTTCTTCTGATTACTAAGGTGACAATAAACCATATAAGGTGTGTCCCTAGCCTTGGCTCTCCTTGAAATACTGCTTGTCTCAGAACTCCATTACATTTGATTCCATATTCCATACATTTGACAATGATGATAACCTGCAGCAAGTTCAGTGGATGGCCACCAAGATGGACAGGGGCTGGGACATTTGCCCCATAAAGAAGAAACAGAAGAAACTGAGCTCATTTAGCCTAAGTAAGAGGGGCTTTGAGGGGAGATTACCAAGAAAGAAAAGCCAGGCTCTTCAGAATAGTACATGGTGAGTTGACAGACATAAACTGTATTTTAAAAAGGTTTGACTTGATATAAGCAAAATATTTTTCTTCATGAGGACACTCAAGCATCAGAACAGATTGTCCAGAGATGCTGGATGTGTAATCTCCATCCTTGGAGGTTTGCACAACCGAAGTATCTAAGGCCCTAACTACTCTGGTTTGAGCTCATAGCTGAACCTTGCTTTGAGTAGGAATTTTGACTAGAGACATCCTCTGGTCTCTTCTATAACATAAGTTACTCTAAATTCTATGTTGCTAAACAAACCTTACAGCAGAACATATGCTGTCCCTAATCCATTTCTTTCAGACTTTTTCTACTTTAAATTTTCTGCCACTTTTTCTGATTCAATTATCTTGGTCTCCATCCCGCCATACTCAACACTTAGCTTGCAGGATATTTTTCTTTCTCCTCACTTTTTGTTGAAATCTGCAATAAAAAGGTCTTTCTGAAGAAAAGTTAGGATTATTTCACTTCCTTCTGAAGCAAGTACTTTATGCATGAAGATGGCTCTTAAAATGCTAATTAATCTCAATTCTTAGTCAGCTCCATAGCTTAGAAAGCAAAAAAATCACTTTCCTTTCTGTAATACACTGATTGGGCACTTCCTTGCTCTCTGCAACACCGCCTCTCCCCAGCTAACTACTCTCCAGCTGAAGCTTAGCAGCAACCAAAATTGAAATGTGAAAGGACCACAATTGCCACTCCTTTCTGACCTCTCCATGATTGAGAGCATGGGTGCTTTTATCTCTTATATGTGCACGCTGAAAGTTTTGAGCAGGATGATGTCACTGATAAAAAAACATAAAAAAAAATCCACTTGATCTGCAAAAAAGACAATGAGCAACAGCAAAACCACTGCAACACGAATTTAAGGTCACGTACAGGCACAGAGACTGCGCCAAGACTTCAAATGAAGAAAAACAATTTTTTTTTAATTGCTCATGTTCCTTTCTTCCATCCTTACTACCCACTCATTGATGAAAAAAGGAAAGAGCTGATTTTCCAATGAATCAGAATAATTTTCGGAGTTCTGTTTGCCTATTTTATTTAACCCAAGTGGGACTGCGCATGAAAACATTAGGTGCGTTCCCTGGGAATGATCGCCTTTTATTTGATTTTGGGAGGGTTTATGCAACCTCAATGAAAAATAAGTATCCTAAAATGAAAGTAAGAAAGAGGGGAACGTATCTCAAGTTGTTCTCTCTAGCAGATCATGTCATGTGGTTCATCCAGGTGCCCTCTGTTGTCCATCAGGCTGTGAATACAGCTGGTTTCAGTATCTTGCCCTGTGAATAACAGAGTGAGATTGCTCTTCACCACTCTTTTGTCACACTCAACAAATAATTTAGGATGGAATTAGCTTAGGTCCAATCCCCTGACAAAAACAAGGCTTACTGCAAAAGCTGGAGCAGGTAATGTGGAGCCTGCTGGTCACATTCTGAATGCACCTCGGTGTTCCTCTGAGGAGCAGCATTACTATCCAGGTGCAGCTGCTTTCCAACCAGAGCTCATTCCCTTCTGAGCCCAGCAGGAGGGAGGCTGTGCCGCCTTCCCAGTCCCTCCGAGATGGGTAATTTAACCAGCTTTTCGTAATCTTCCTATGAAAGTTGTCTGGCCCCTACAGAAATCCATGGTTTGTGCTAAAGCATAACACAATAGCTGCCTAACCTGGCTGCTACTCATTCAAAGATGTTAAAAATACCTTTTAAACTGGGCTTGATTTCTAGGAAGCAGAATATTGATCTCGCTCTAGATGTGGAACAGCGCCCTGGCTGACAGGGCACAGGGTGTGACCGCTCAGCGGTGTCAGCGACGGGGGGAACGCTCAGCGCTCTGCCCTGCCCGGGCTGTGCTGCAGCGCTTGCAGCTCAGCGCGGCTATCGGAAAACCGCGGCTGTCTGAAAAGCGCCTTTCGCCGTCACATTCAGATGGCTCAAAAACTCGGGTATCACGGAGGGAGAGCAGCCTCAGAGAGGCTGGCATGGGCCAGCAGCACCGGAGCCAGAAGCCTTATCGCTGTACTGGAATACTCAGGATCCGCCTTCCTGCCCTAATCCCACTTGGGCACCTTTCCAAAACACCCGCAGTTGCGGCCAAAGGCTCGTTTGTGTCTGATCCCCGCAGACCGGTGCGGGGGCCTCCCTTCTGCTGCCCTTCAGACTCTGAGCGCTCCCGTTCCGCTGCTGATCGCAGTTTAACGCGTGGCTGGGGCTCCACAGTTTTAACTCCTTCCGCCGTCAGAGCCGAGCCGTCGGCTTTGCTTCCCAGGCGCCAGAGAGGGGAGAAAAAACCCATCGCGACTACTTTTAAACACAAACAAACGGCGAGAGGGGGAGCAGGCCGAGCCCGGCCGAGCCCGGTGCCGCAGTGCCCGCAGCTGAACTGCGCGGCCGGAGCCCGCAGTGCCCGCAGCCGCCACCGGGCGGCGCCCGCGCTCCGCCCTCGTGCGGCCGGGCCCCAGCCGGGGCGGCAGCCGGGCCGCGCCGGGTTCGGCTGTGCTGAGCCGGGCCAGGCCGAGCCGAGGGAGCCCACCGAGCTCATTGCCCGCAAAATTGCATTAACTTGTTTTGAATGCAGTTCAGAACTGCCCGGGGCTCCTCTTCACGGCTTCTCTAGGCCGGTCCTGGGGACACCAGGCCACACGGGGGCCTGGTCTGGGACATCCCGATCCAGCTGTGCTCCTGTTGCAGATCAGAAGGAGCCAGCGCCAGCTCTCTTGTTTATCTTGTGACAGAGCAGCTCCCAAAAGTCTGCAGCAGCATCACTTGTAGCTCCCACTTCTCTTTTCTGGGACTTTGTACTGGGTGTGCTACAAGTTACTAAACAAGCGTCATCTTTTTCTTGTCAGTTTTCCAACACTGATCTACCCTGGGGTTCTGAATAATTCAATAAATGAAGCAATTCTGATGAACAGTTATTAGAAAACTATGGATGTCTTGGGGATACAACAGAGTTTCTTAGCTAAAGTTGTTGTCCAGTCTTCAAAATTATCAGAACGTTAATAATCTGTCTGATTTTCAAAAGTTTTCATGTAATTTTCTAAGTAGGGATTTAGTTCTGGAGTTGTGACACGATTTCAGGAAATCACTAACAAAGTTACACCATTTGTGGGAACGCTTGGAAGACTGGAAGTCTTCAGACAGAAGCCTGCAGGAGTTGTTACAATGCCCTCCTAGCAAAAGGAATAGACTGCAAAAGCCATTACAGTTGCAACCTCTCACTGGCAAATTGCAGCCTCATTAGTAATCTTGGCAAGGTGACGGGGGTTTTACATTACTGATCCTCTTGTTAGCCCCTCAAGTGTGCCACTGAAGCGCTCTTTCGGGAGCACTTTGTGGAAGGGAATGTTGTAAATATATTGCCTTTATAGGCAAACAGACACTCTCTGTCTTTGGGGCCATCAAACTGGCACATTCACCACCTCACAACTCACTTAAAAATAAATGGGAAGAGAAGGTAGTAGTTAAACCTGCCAAAAAATAGGATCTAATGATAATTGTAAGCACATAAATTTTGGAGTATTTTCCCAGTGAGCCAAGACACATGCAGTAACATAAAATAGCTTCCTTTCCCCACAAAACTCTCTCATTAGTGGTGTGGATGTTCTAGTTAATTTGGAACTCTTCAATATGCAATGATGACATACACATATATATGTATACACAATATATATATATATATATGTTTGGTTTTTTTTAATTGAAAATCATAATTATCTATCAACAGCACAGTGACTGGCTTGAATGCACTAACATTACTGTAGGGCAATAGCAGTTGTTCTCAGGCAGGCAGTAGGGGGTCCTGCTCAGGTACTCCACCAAAGCAAGAAATTTATATAATTAGGAATCCATCTGTCACTGCTGTCCCCAAGCACTCCCTTGGTGTCCCTCACAGCACAGTCTGGCTGACAGCATGTGGTGATGCATGTAGTCAAGGAACTTCATTATCTCTCCACTGTGCCTCAGTTTTTCTTGTAGATTCTTTAAACCTGGCTGTTCTTCCAATAAACTGATCTGGGAGCTGCAGAGCATCCAAGCAGATTCCTTCCACGTCAGTAGAGCACGGGTAGCAGTTCAACACATTTCCCAAAAATTGCCCACAAATGCTCCATGAAGGACAAACAGTTCCACAAAGCTTCTCAGATCATGTTCTCCCTGATTACAGAGTCTCAGGAGGGCTTTTGTGCCAAGGAGAAGAAAATGCCACACCTTGAGGTTAGCTCTTCCTGGGCTCTAAACAAAGGTGTCCATAGCCACACTGTTCAAAACTTTTTCTCCTCTGTGTTCTTCCTCCTCTCATTACTGGCCCTTGTGTGGCTTCTGTTTTGAAAAAATGAATTATTCAGCTGCCTACATGTCTTTTTTGAACACCAACCAGCTCCATTGTGTTACAAGGACAAAAACCTTTGGTAACAGCCAGGACAGATGGCTGAAGCCTGGCAGCACATTTCAGAGGAGTGCCACACCTCTGTGCTATCAAACCTGGCTTTATTTGCAAACCTCCTTATCTTTGATATTTTAATTATACTGCCACTCTTGAGGATATTCTTGGTGCACAAAAGCATCATATTGAATTATTTTTAGTGCCACATTAAGACAAAAAACTGGGAAACACGATCCAGATGCAAACTAAAAGCTGAACAATCCAAAGAATAAAAGCTATGTAGTTTAATAAAAATCTTGTTTAAGGACTTAATATTTATCTTTTACTGAGTTTTTAATATGTTGGGGATGGAAACACTGCAGTATTATTCAGCAAATATCCCTGCTGGAATACTTTTTTCTTGCCATAGTGATACTATGTAAGCTGTGCTATCTCAAGGGAATATGTAACAGTGCCAAGATGCTGTGCTGAGGTATCTGTGTCTTCAAACTTCTTTTCCTGCAGGGTTTTCTGCCTCTAAAAAGATCTCTGAGCTGCTTTCTCACACTTCTTTGATCTGTTTGATCATTATATTCTAACCCGTTATTAATTTCCTCTTGCTGGCCCATTTTGAAAGCCTCGTGTATGATTTCCAGTTGATAAAATTGCCATTGGGATGCCCTTGTTCTCCCACTGACCGTCATCACTCAGGAACAGATGCTGGGAGGCAGAGGATCTTTCAAATGTATGGAGGAAGACTGGGAGGAGAACGCCTGGAGGCAGATTCAAGCACTTAGAGGGGAGTAGTCACACGCAGCGGTGTTAGCTTGCTTCAGGGAGGGAGGGCAGCAAGAGCTGAACATCAAAGTGCAATGGAAATGTAAAATCCTTAGTTCTGTGATTCCTCCTTTCATCTGTGCTTTTTCTCCTGGCAAGGTGTTGCAGGCAGTTCTGCTTTCTGTGCCACCGAATAGACTCAAGCTTCAGTGAATGTAAATGGAGCCCCTGGATCCGTTTTTTTATCCTTCAGAAGTTTTAACACTCTCTGAAATTAATTTCAGATTGGATATTTTCAATCAGCAAAAGCAGGCACAAACAGTGTTTCTAGGACAAACAAGGCACAGGTATTCTTCAGACTCAAGTTTCAACAAGATGGGGAAGAGCAGGAATATTGGGAATAATCCATCCTTGGGGACTCTTTACAATACATTGCATGGTGGTGCCAGACTGGCATCTGGGACCAGCAGGATCCTGCCTTCCCATGGACACTGTGCCTCACCCCAGGCAAATCCAGGCTCGGTGTGCTGGGGCTCCCCAGCCTGGGTTCCATGGCCAGGCCAGGATCCCACACTGGCACTGCCCACCCTGGGGCTCCTCAGTGGGATCCAGATGTGTCCCCTGACCTCTGGCTGCTGGTGCTACTGCCTGCCTGCAGCCAGCTCTGCTGTGCTCACTCAGGTACAGAGCATACATTGCCATCATTGTCCCCTTGCTCTGCCCACGGGAGTGGTGTCTCCAGTTTGGGGGTGTGGGTAAATCTGTAACATCTCTGTCAGCTCCCATAGACCAGTGTACACAAGAGACCGCCACGAAAAAAAAAATGCTGCATAAAAAACACCTGACACCTAATACGAAACATATATAAAGTTAACAAAGCAAGAACTCCAAACTGAAGGAAGTGGAGATCTCAAGACCAGCGTTAAAGTTTTGTCAAGAAAATCCAGAAATAATTACTAACTGAATTACCTGGAGCTATACCAACAGGCAGCATAAAACAATACTTACTGATTTCTGAAGCACTCTTAAGTTTTGTGAGTAGTCCCAAATATTTTTCCATGCGTGAAGGCCTGGCCTGATTTAAGGACTTCTCTAATGTGACTTGAGCAGTATCTGATGAACTGAGGTTCAACCTATAGAAAAACTGCTACTGGCAAGCATTTTGAGTAATCAGTTGTCCATATGAGATTAAAGGGGCAAAAATATTTCTGCAACTTACAGCTTACAGTGAGGTCTAAATAGACCCTCTGTAAACTGTTCTTGTGCTGGGCTGACCCTGCTGACCCAGCAAAGCTGCTCTGTCCCTGCCCTCCTCAGCTGGACAGGGCAGAGAAAATGCAATGAAAAGCTCTTGGGTCGAGATAAGGGCAGGGAGAGATCACTCACCAGTTACTGTCACAGCAAAAGTGACACAACTTGAGGAAATTAACTTATTACCAATCAAATCAGAGTATGTTAATGAGAAATAAATACAAATCTTTAAAAAACCCTTCTCTTTTCCCCCAGCTTAATGAGTCCCACATTCACTCCCTTCTCCCCATGGCTGCACAGGGGCACAGGGAATGGGGGTGGTGGTCACTTCATCGCACATTTCCACCTTGTCTCTGCTGCTCCTTCCCCCTCAGGGGGAGGATTCCTCACATTCTTCCCCTGCTCCAGCTTCCCATGGGCTCACAGCCTCCCTCAGGCACATCTACCTGCTCTGCCTGGGGTCCTGCAGGTGGATCTCTGCTCCTCCGTGGACCTCCAGGTGCCGCAGGGGCACAGCTGCCTCTCCTTGGGCTTCAGGAGGAATCTCAGCTCCAGTGCCTGAAGCACCTCCTGCCCCTTTCCTTGATCCTGGTGTCTGCAGGGCTGTTTCTCTCCATACCCTCACTCCTTTCTCCATCTGTGCAGGGTTTGTGCCCCTTCTGAAACACCTCATCACAGAGGTGCTGCCCCCAGTGCCAGTGGGCTCAGCCTTGGGCAGCTCTGTCCTGGAGCCTACAGTCATTGGCTCCACCAGAGATAGGAGAAGCTTCCAGCAGCTTCTCACAGCAACCACCCCTTTAAGCCACCCTTTAGTCCCTCTCACCACCAAAATCCCACCACACAAAGCCAGCACAGTGTTAAAGAAATTTGGCTGCAGCTGCTTTATAAAACCAGTCCCAGAAGTTACTGTAGTTCATGGTAACCCATGCTCAGTGATGTAGTATCAGTTAATTTGTCTGTGTCCTCCCAATGAGGGAATGCACTTCAGTCTTGCTCATTTAAGAATATAATCTTTCTCTGATCTTTGAAGTGATGAAATGAAGGAGTAGATCATGGAGGCATAGAAATTAGAGCAGTAAAAGAGCTATTAGACTGTAGAGCTCATTATTCCACCCCTAAAAGGCTACTTTGCAGTTCATTCTTGGCTGCTTTGTCCAGTATACCTAAAACCCTGGGAGCATGGGAAGAATGAAGGAGCAATTCTACTGTGCAGAAATGTCAGTCCTTTTCTCTGCTTTGATCCAGCTATAGGATGAAGCAAAGCAGTAATTGCTGCCATTATAGAGAACAAATCTATTTGCATTTCTACAGTGCTTCAGCTCTAGCTGTGAATGCCTAATCAGTCCTATTGCTGGAAAAATATTTTCCAGCCTCTTGTCAAATCTATGTCTGATTGCAGTGCATTACTGCAAAGCCACTTCACCCATGCCCTGGCCCACATCACCACAGGGCTGGGGGAGAGTTTTTGAAGGCAGTGCTGGTGGGTAGGAAATAATACAGCAGTGTCTGTCAGTGCTTCAGCAACTGGAGCTCTAACAGAATCCTGCCCAGTGTAACATGCAAAGTTGTTTGGGTTTCTAGAACTGTAAAACCCTAAATAATGGCTGTGGAAAGATCCCCTTACACACCTTTGCAGGAATAGTAAGTAATATTTACCCCAGAATCCATGCTGGCCTTAGCTTAATAATCACATTGCATTTTCCTCACCCAGACTTGCCCAGCAGTTTTTGACTGCAGGCTGTTTTTCATTCCCTGTTCCGCATGCTCTATCAGAGTGATAAGCACTATCAAGCCACTGCTACATCCTGATGCTGCACAGTGTGCAGCATCTACATACTTGTAGATTTACCCTGAATCCCAATCAGTTGCTCTTGCTTTTTTACTAATCAGCAGTTTTGTTCTGCCTTCACAAACCCTGGAAATTTAAAGACAGTTTAAGCTTAGTATACAGTTCTCAGGACTGATAAAGCTGCTTGGTTTCAATCACCCAGCACAGAAGTGTTGTAATTTGGCCAAATCCCATATATTTGTCTTATTTACACTTGTATTTAATTTGGTATGTAATGTACGTCACTCAGACAAAAATCATTTGTCCCATGATGTTTTACACACATATTTAAGAATTTTATCTCCTGTAATCCACTGTCACTCTTAGCCCTGTTCCAAAGTCAAAATCATTTAAACTAATATCTCTATCTTTTCTCATCAAAACAATCCATTTTTCATGTATTTACAAAGTAAATTTTTCCATGAGAAAGCAGCCAGCGCATCACAACTGCATTTCCATTTAATGAATTTAATTATCATTCTTTCGCCTCGCCCAGGAAGCATTTAAGGCAATTTTCCATTTAATCATTTCCACTAAAAGCTACAGCAGTAGCTTGGGATTTTAAGGATTATCAAACCTCATCCTGTAGAATGGGAAACTTTGTTAAATGAGACACAACAATGATGACAGGTCCTGTACTGGGAACAGTGTGTCCTGTAACTGGGCATGGGCATTCCTTGGTTAGAGAAGTGACCTCCATGAGATGCACCAAATCAGTCTGTCCTACAGATGTTACTGCCACAAACTGGTCAGGAATGCTATGGTAAAAGTTTCTTTTATACATCCAGCTTGTGCCTGTTTAAGTCTCCTTATCACACCCCAGTGCTAGAAAACTGAAATATATTTATTTAGAAGGTTTTTCTGCCTTCAGGGGAAAGGAAATGAAAACCTGGACAGGGAGTGAAGTAGATCTTGACACATCTGTAGATTTATGCTAGAGGTTCAATCATATATCCTACTGGATCCTATAGGTTTATATCCTAAATCTCAGAAGGAATAAGAAATAACTGCCACCTACTGCCTTCTGCTAGCAATAACTAACCAAATGTTTTGGCAATTCCTAAGCTTAAATGGGGTCTGTCCTTGGCTGCTGTCAGTGAGGAGCATGGATTCAGGATAGAGCCACAGAGCATACACTTACTGCTGTGTGGGTGGGCTTTGTGCAGTGTCAGCTATAGTGAAAGAAGGGAAAAAAGAATTCTACAGAGGGCTTTTTATGTGCTTAAAGCCTGTGAGGATCTCCCTGGTATGTCCAGGTCTGACAGAAAGCATCTTGTACTCTGAATATCTAGAACCTTCTTGGGAGTGGGGACAGGATGTTTTATTGGCATTTTCATTCACTACCTTGAGCTTGTCCAATTGCTCACAACACATTTAAAAGCAGAGGATTAGGGAATTACTTCTCTTGTCCCACCCCTCACACTCCACAAACAGCAATGCCTGATGTTCCACGTGTTTGGTTATTATGAGTCTTTGCCGCAAAGGATTTACCATGAAAATGCTGCACCTTTTGAAGTTGAAGGTGGATATTTTTGGCAACCAACATGGCAGAAATTTTTGGGACCTTTTAGGCCAGTCACTGGCATAAACCCCGAGGCACTAGAATGGACAAGGAACATAGAAATGTAACTTGTCTTTCTTCCCTCTTGTTATCCAAATTCACTCTTCCCCCATTCCCAGAGCTGCCCAGGTCTTTGCCATACACATTTTGAGGCATCAGATAAAAATGTCAAATCTTCTGCACATCATTCTTATTATCATAATTAGCCATAATTAAAGAACAGATACATATTTGATGCACTTTGATATAAAAATAACAAAACTAGAATGAAGAAACAACTGTGTGCTATGGAGAAGAACCAACACCACTGTGTGAAGGAGCTGACTGAAATATTTGTGTTCTACTGGCACTGAATCCATGTGATTCAGTCTGGTGGGGGCTCCCACAAGACAGCAGACTCCTCTGTAGGGCACTGATACTTGTCAAACTCATTATTACAGCTTCAGAAGCCACAAACCTATTAGTAAAACTGTTTAAAATAAAAATACAGTAGCACAATAGTAGGCTTCTGGGGGACCCTGCTCCCACTCTTACTGTATTAAAAACCATTTCTGTCTGGCACACCAGTTAAAGATAACTGTATAAGCAGGAGATAACCTGCTTGCCACAGGGTAAATGTTTTGAAGCTCATGTGCTGCTGACTCATTCTGAATCATATCACCACAAATACTTCCACCTCAAGAAGTTATTTATTGGCTTAGAGGTTTCTGTTTCTGAAAGTTCATCACAGTAGTTTCATGTCACTTTAGGCCTACCTGCAAGCCTGTGCATCAGTTCATTTTTGTTTCCCAGCCAGAAAAACCTGTTTTCATTGAGCAATGACCATCGTTGCACATCAACACTCTTACATCCCTAGAAACAGCAGCTAGCCTGGGTACAGGACATTTTATCATTCACCTCCATCTTTGTTCATCAGAGCAAGGATTCTGCTTAAAAATAAACCCAAACTTGAAATGTTTATTAAAAGTTGGATGTGTTTATTTTCCTGTCTATACAGTTACAGAAATTCTCACACTTTAAGAGGTCTCAATTTTAGATTTCAATTACTGAGGCACAAGATCCAAATCCCAAGATGTAACCACACCCTAATTTAGAAATGCAGAACTTCAGCGTTTTAAAGTTGGTTGATATTCCAAAGTGTTCCCTATTTCTAAGGGAGACAGAACCAAGCCCAGGTAGGCACCTGGAAACTGTCAAGCCTTGGCAATATCCCTTTCTGTCCTAAACACATTTAACTTTTTCATCTAACAATAAATTTTACATTTGAAAACTGCACTAACTTAAATGCCTGCCAAGGGTACCTGGCAATCTTCATTTATAATGCAGGTATGAATTCCTCTTTTCTTTGTTCTTGAGCTACTTGTACCACTGTTTGACTGAGCTAATCCAATAAAAATGCTAAAACTGTTTCAAACATTTTTCTTTATAGTTCATTTCATGCCCTATTTTACAGCAGGCTATTCTCTAATCCAATTTACATTATTCTGAAATCACAAACTGCTCCTAATTACCTTTTAATGATAATACAAGCTAATTTACAGGAAACATCAGGTGCTGCAGTGAAAACCTATTGTAGAAGTTCCTTGCAAATGAGACCATGGGGTTTATGTATTTTGATATGAAATATTAAATGAAAATATTTTCTTGTTTTATGTGTAAAATTCAATACTTAACACTGTAGTTTCAAATGTGAGGCAGAAATGTTGCTGTTTCAGAATCTTTGGAGGAGTTCATTCTGAAATTTATAGAATAGCTGAATTATTCATTAATTAGTTCAGCATGAATAACAACCAGAAGCACGAGTCTGCCTTTATCATATATTGATAGCAGTTAGGATGCAGCAATGTTTATATACTTGGAGAGGGAGTTCAAAACATTATTGGCTCTCACTTTCTTGACCCAAAATAGTTTTCTTGTGAATTTCTCCTGGATCAGACTTGGTTTTTTCCTTTAATCACTCAGATCTCAAAGGTTTGAGGACTTTCCATAGACAGGTCTTTATATTACATTCTTGACTGTCCTGAAAACTATTTCTGAAAGTAGGATTTTTCTGTCATGTGATGTTCTGAAGAAAGCTCATAGAGTTTTCTTCACACATACAATATTCCTGAGGTTGAAAAGATAAAATTATCCTCATATATCCCTCTGTCAATATAATAATAAGGTGATACACAGTGATATTAAATGTTGGCGCATTTGAAGCTTCGAAGGTGAAGAAAACAGATACAAAGTTTTGTTCTGGGTCCACAGCTAATCTGAGACACTTAGTGCTATCAGATGTGGTTAAAGCCATGGATTTAGCAGAGTCTTTAATATTGAAGTCAGACATTTATGTTGATAATGGGATGGGATTAGGGGTCTTAACATTTCAGAATACAAAGCACCCACTCAGCTGAGCACTACAGAGAAACTTCTTGTATTGGAGGCAATTTTCTGAGCTGCAACAGGTTTTCTTGAACTTAAAAAACCCCTAAATGTTTAGACCAGACTAAATTCTTCAGAATGTTGACTTCTTGTAGGTAAAGCAAAACCTTGCATGTTCTGATTGCCAGAATTATGGTAATCATTGGAGTATGTCATTGGTGAAGCGAATTCATTGCTGACTGACTGAAGGAGCCAATCAACCAGTGAACCCAATTTACCCAGCCCTGAGTGACTTTGTGTGTTAGCTCAGGATGTGACAACAGTTGTGTCATCTGAGAACTCCAAGTTATTGACATTTAATTACATTTAGATAGTAGATAATACAATCACTGCCTTTTTTTTCTCTCTGTAAACTAGCTATCTTCAGTCCTTTTTTCCTAATGAAAGTCTCTTGGTGTCACTAATATTTTTTTAGAATGCCACCACCTTCTGCAGAACAGTGAATTAGGAATTTCTAAAATAATTTACATTACTGTACCTGGAAGATCTTATGTCTGCTTTTTCTAGATTTAATTTTCACTGTCATGAGGATATCTGTCTCTGACATACTTTATGTCAGTAATTCATCCCTTTTTCAAAGGTTCTCTCAATTTATGACACTGAGTAAAATAAATCTTGAGGTAATGTTTAAATTTGTGTAGTGCAATAAAATATTAAGTGGCACTATGATTGGGACACAGTACAGTTGACAGTGTTTCATGGCTCATTTACCCAAGTAATTATTACATTTTACTCAGCATTCTGAGATCAAGTGCAGGTTTTTCATTGCAGAGGTTCAGGTTGTTATGCATATAATGCATAATGGCTCTAATTTAAGTGGAACTCAGGAACACAGGATCCTGAAGCTGGGTTATATTCATTAGAGAAGTATTAAAAATACATTAAATTATAGCGTGCAGTCGTGAGTGGTGGTGAATTGCTTTGTATGTCTGTGGTGCACACTGTTGTAAACCTCTAATAGAGTAAGGGCTATTTCAAAGTCAGCTGAAAATAGAGATAAGAAATTAAAAAAAAAACCAAACCATGCAAGACCATTTATTGACAGTTTCCAGTGAAGATTGGTGACCTCAACTAACTTTCATCTCATGTGTGTTCATGCCTTATCCCCCTTTTTTCACTCCTCACTTTTGCTACGCTGTTAGCATTTATCAGCAAAATCTACAACTGTATCTTGAAATTTTGAACATGGGCAAAATGGGGTTTTTTTCCATTTTAAAGGAAAGCATCTTTGTATTTCAATAATTCAACGCATGGTAAAATGTACTACAGAAGACAAACCAAAATAAAATTCATACTGACATGTAGCTATTCTTTACTTTCATGAGGACAAATCCATAGGAAGATATTTTTAGTTAAGCAAAGGCTCAGGCACTGAGGCTTTCTGAGCACTCAGGCCTTCTGCATAATCTTGTTCAAGCCAGTCCTAAAGCCTTGAACACAAATATGGTTGGTCATCCCTTAAGTGAAACAACAGGGCATGACAGCCCTGCCATTTTGAAGCCTCTTTCAGATCTCTTCACTTTTTCTATTACCAGTGGCCTCCAAATTGACTGATATAGAAACCTGGGCTGGATTTTTTCATTTACATTACAACCTGTTTGCTTGATTAACTCTGAACAGCCTTACTTTCCCAAAGCTCTGGTAGCACAGGACTGTCTGAGGAGCTCCCTGTGGACCCAAGGTTGCTGGAACACAGCCTTTCTTTCCCTGTCTCTGCAGTGTAAAGTGTGTTTCTCTCCATTTAGCCTTCCCATCCCAACCTGTGATGTAAGAAGCACACAGAAGATGATCTGTGACTGCCTCCAAAATCTCTGTGATAGATCTTTGGCAGTGCCATTGGGAAAAGCCAAGCCAAGGCTCCCTGAGCACAGCAGGGTACCTGGAGCTGTGTCAGATCTGCTGAAGCTCTGTGAGAGCTGCAGCTCTGTAGCTCTAATGCTCAGCTCTTGGACAGTCACTGTGCCCCAGGTAACTGGGGATGCAGTGATTTGTAAAGCCAGGCTCTTTTCTGATCTCTGTTATTTCTATAGCCAGAGGGGTTTTCTTCTTGTGTGATTTATACAGAATAACTTTAGGTAATGTTAGTATTGCTTTATTGTTACCTGACACACTTCAGTGAGGTTTTCTCATGCTTTGATTAGTGAGAAAATGATTTTTTGGAGAAAAGCCCATGATACTACCCTTTCTAGTGACAAAACTGATTTAAAAGAGAACTAAAAGAAGGAAGTAGTAGCACATAGAGCAATTTGAAATAATGGATCACTGCAGCCAGAGCATTTGATATGAAGAATTCTATTATGTGGAAAAAGTTATAGAAATATATTGGTATGTTAGAAACAGAAAGAGCAAAACAAAGAAACAGATTTTTAATTTTCATCTCTACTATTTGTGTTTTTCAGCATATATTTTAAGTTCTGAAAAATTACTTTTTATTTCTACTGTGGTATCAGTCAATCACTATGATACTTCAGATACAAGTGAGAATAAAATCATCCCCTTTTCCCATTGTTGGTTTATTAATATCACTACTCCTTGTGAAAAAGAAGAAATGTGAAGGAAGAAATTTTTTTTTCATCCTTTACTTGCATGATTACAATCTGTAGCTATGTTCAGCTGGCTTCAAGCTACAAGATAATCATGTCTAGATAGGGCAAAATTCCTTAGGGAGTTAGACTATGAGATAAAAAATTCTCTGCAGGCTAGAAAACATATTTGGCAAGAAAGATGTAAATTACATGTCTCTTCCATGCTACACAGCATAATTGCACAAACACTTTAAATCTGGAATTATGTTTTTAAAACCTTTAACACAATAAAGACCCATGGTGAGATTCAGCAGTGATAATGCAATGAATAACAAAGCTGAAGAAAATGCAACTGCTGATAAAATCATCAGGCAGATGGGGCTATCTGTATTGAGGATACAGGGGATGTGTGTGTGCTGTATATCTTCACTTAGCAGGTTCTGTTACATTCTATTTATGTCCCCTAGAGCTTTAAATTAGGAGGAGATTCTTTTCAAACTGGTAGGTTTCCCCATGTTAGTTTGCATGAGAGGATTTGCAGTTAGTTTTTTGCATGAGTTTGCAGTTAGTTTTCAAAGAAGAAGTAGCCTATAAACTAACCTGCCAATCTGTATTTATTGCCATAATTTTTTCAGTTTGCTCTGTTGCAGAGGGATAGGTGCTGTGATGCCAGGTCCTGCAAGCTGCAGGTGTGGCTGGGATTTTTAGGAGGCAAAGCTCAGCACAGATTTCTTGCCTGACTACACCAGTGAGGCATATTTTTTACCACAAGGGATTTAAAGGATTTTTTTCAATTTGCATCTGTCTCATCTCACATGTACCTAAGGTACCTTCTGCACTGTCATCTTGTCCCCTTCGTGCACTGTTCAGAGCTGCTCCCAGCAGTTCTTTTGGACACCCCTGCAGTCTCACATGCCAGGGGTGCTGCTCCCGGGCTCTGCCCTGGGAACAGCCCAGCCCCTGCTGTGTGCCTGCCTGTTGGGTGTGCTGTGCTCACTGCCTGTTACTCACATGACCTTTCTTGGCCTCCCAGAGGACCAAAACTCCTGCCAGCCTTTCAGCCTCCCTGTCTTGAAGACTCTGGTATCTTTTCCCTTCCCAGTGTGCTCTGATCCTGTTTGTGGCTGCTTGCAATGCTTCTGTCCTTCGCATCTTTTCTGCAGCCTCCCCATTCTGCATCAGACATACCCCACCTCCTCTGCTCCAAAACTACCAATTATCTCTCCTCCACTGGCAGTTTGCTGAAGAGAGGTTTTGCTATTGAGAGCTTTCTGACAAGAGCTTCCCAAAAGCCCCCAAAGCAATTCTGCTCTCTGTTTTCAGATCCCTTAAAACAGATGCTACTAAAGGAAACACTTGCAAACAAACAAACAAAAAAAAAAGCTTCTGTTGAGCTGCATCTAAAGCTCTTCCTGAACACTTAGAAAGTTTTGTGTGTAGTAATTACTCTTTAAAGGCCTTTGGAGATGGCTTTTTTTTCCCCTCTACATGTAAACTGCAGCTAGTCCAGGGATGTCCCAGTCCCAGAGAAGCCTTCCTGGAGAGCAGCTTTATAAACAAACTCACTGGAACCTCCCAGCAGTACACAGACAGCCAGTGTGCTTTCCAAACTCCTTTCCTCAGCATAGCAGAACTGTGCTAGTGAAAAAAAAAAGGACCCTGCACAAATGGAGACTCTTCACCCTCACTTTTTTACACTAACAAGCTTCAAAGTTCCGTCTGGCTTCAAGAATCTAAGGACAACCCAATGCTCAGAATAATTAAAGCCTTGAAGAGTTTTTCTGGTTCTTCAGTGTCTGTTATTTACATCTATTTTTGTTAGTTTTGTCAGTTTAAAGGGGGGTTTTGTGTTGTTGGGCTGAGATTTTGTGTGGTTTGTGTGGGTTACTTGCTGGTTCATACTGGAAATTGTGGTGGTTAATGTTCAGTTTCCCAGAAGAGTCTTACTTCAGCAAGTCAAATATTTATATGGTGTCTCCTCTACTGTGTAATGACATCATTCTATGTAGCATTTTTTCGTGATGAGGCACTTTGTGAGTGCCAGACTTGTGTAATATGGAAAATTCTGAATTCTCATGTGTTTCATTATATTACATTACTGTTTTTCTCTTTTCCTTCTGAAGTGGTAAAATACTTGCTCTAACTTGATGGGCTCCTCCCCAGACTTTAAAAATATGTTTGGGTGTAGAAAATGTCAGAGCCCCTGCAGCAAAGCTAAAATGCATTTTATTCTTTTGTTTTCTTACTTTATGACAGTTCCAAGTCTATGACAAATCAGTTATTCACATTTTCTGAGGAACCAAACCATTACTAAGTCCAACTGAGAAGTTTTCACAACATTTAATTACTGATCAATTTAGCTGCGATTTGTTTCTAAAGTATAATGTTTCTAATAATCTGCTTTCTGATCACAAAAATACATTGCTGAATTTGAAGATTTATTCATGACAAAAAGAAGTTATAAGGAAGTAAAACAATTCCAAATCAACTCCCTGCTCTGTATTTAGTCTATGTAGCTTCTAGAACAGACATAAATACCTAGATGCAAAAAAAAAAAAATGCATTGTTTGGCTTTGTCACCTAGCAGAATTTGAGACACACAAAGCTAGAGAGACAGAGGGAAAAGAATTTGACTTCAAAGTGTAGGCTTAAGGTCAGATTTCCATCACCCAGGATAGGACCCCTGGTGCCTGGTACCACATCCCACTGTCACATCCGTGCACATTCCAGTTGCCTAATTTAATGAAGAATGGCTCATTATGAGCAAGGTGGAGCAGCTTGTAGGAGCTGGGACCCTGTTTGGCATCTGAGTGCAGGAAAAATAAGTGGGGTGAAGCAAGGTTTGGCTCTCAGGCTCACATGTCCTGCTCTGTCAGAAGAGAATGAAAGGGACTGTAAAGTGGAGCCACCTCTTTTTCCTGCAGCTCTGGGCTTTGTGAGAGTCAGGATGTCCCTGCAGTTCTCACTGCAGACAGGCCATTCATCAGTTTGTGAATCCCAGAGGATCCCTAGACAAGCAGGACATGCTGGACACACACAGTGCTGGACAAACCCCCAAAAACCTCCTGGGAGTTGAGAGGTTTTGTGGACCAAAGTGCAGCAGGGACCTGAGGCAGCAGCTCTGAGGACTCACATTTTCAACAGAAGTCTCCTCTCCTAAGTCCTTGCCCAGCTCTGTGCCTCATTATTTTTGTTCCACAGAATCCTCCCCACTGCTTCATCTGGGGAGAATGAAGGGACACTATCTCCTGTGGTAAATACACTGCTCTAAATGATGCACAGTTCACAGTATAAATGCAAAATCCAGGCTCTTACTCTATAAAATTATCAGGTAAGGACCATTTAGAACACAGATCTCACATTTTAAGAGGCAAAAATTTTACCAAGGTATTTGTAATACAGGTTTTTAAAAAAATGTTTTCAAAAAGTGTATAAAATTGTTTTGCAGTATTATTTTAAAATTAAGATTTTCAAAGCCACATTGAAAATTGGAGTTACACTGATTTGCCACCCAAGTTCTGTTTCCTTTACACTGCCCTGAAGATCTCAGTTCTGAAATTCTAAAACAATGAAAAATAGAATTTAGCATTCTCTATTAGTGAAAAAGATGATTTCACAGACAGGAATTGGAAATAGAAGTGCTATCTACTCAACAGATTCAGAGCTTCTTATGTTGGCTCTATTGGTGTCAATAGCCTGCTCTGTGTCAGCAGTGAGCTCTGGGTGGGAACATGTTCCCATGGGACAGGAACATTCCATAGGAAATTCAGAGTCACTGATGCTTTGATTTATTTACAGCTCACTAATATAAATTTCATAAATTTTTTAACATATATTAAATGGATATTTGGTTAATAAGCAATCTGATTTACTGAAATTTGGTGTGAATTTGCTAAAATGATACTAAATGTGTCAAATTAAATAACAGCAGCTCTAAAAATCAATAAGACTTTTTTTTTTACCCCAATTCTACTTTATAATAGCAGTAGTACCATCAGTGCAGAACATTTCCTTGGGATTCATGTCTTGCTGTCTTTGGGGTGTGCTTTCCTTCTTGTGTTTCCAGCAAGAACAGCTGTTGGGTACTACTGGATGATGTGTAATATCATTACCATTGGGAGCTCAGGTATCCACTGGGATCCATCTTTTCAATATGTAGAATTATCAGTACTAAATTTGCCAAATAGTAAGAACTTCCTTTTATTTACTATTTTTAAAATATTTTTAAATGAGGGAGAAGAGTATCTCTGGTCTAACCTGCAAGTAGGTTTAGACAATTATTTCTAAAAGACCTGGCTGTGCTCACTTCCATTACTGTGGCTTTGGATACAGTTGAAAACTGGGAGAGCAGCACCACAGTCAGGTTTTGAAGGACTCATTCCTTAGAGCTGACAAAATTTTCTGGGGATAAGAAGACTAAGTTCACTGCAAGGTCTTGAGCCATTATTCCTTGGGAAGGGAGAGAAAGTGAGCTCATCAATCAAGGAGACCCAGAGCTGCTAACAGTGGTGTAGGGTGATTGCTGGTGAGCTGTTTGCTAGAGAACTTCTGTAAATATAGACACAAATACTCAGGGCCACTGGGGAAGGCTGTGCTGACCTCTCTGCTTCTCTCCTTGTGCAACGCAGCGAGCTTGGTGCATTATCTGAAAGCCATTTGTAATTAACTCTCGGGCTGTTTGTTAATTGTGCTTTATCTGTCCCTCAGGTCAGTGCTCATGAGAATTCAGGAGCTCCTTAGGAGGAAAGCTGAGGGCAAAGCCTAGCTCAGGATGAGCATGCATGGAACTTGTTTAAATGATTGGTTTAGAGCCTGGAGTTAGAAGAGCACAATTGTCAATCTGTGTGTTTATGGAACAGGCATTGAATGCAATGGGGTTTCTTATTAACTAGACTGAACATGAATAATAACTGTAAAAATCTGCAACAGGTTCTAACAACAAGTGAATCTCTTTTTTCCAAGTTTTTTCAAGATTCTAATTGGAATGCACATCTCAGAGAGCACTGTCTAGTTACATAAACCAGAGATAACATTTCCTGTCAAACTAGTGAGGCTGTAGCAGTGCATTTTGAAATGTGACTTTGTTGGCTCACTGTCCCTGTTAGTTGTTAAATATGCCCACTTAGAGACCTTTTGTGGAACTTTGAGTGCTGCTAACATTTAAAAGCTGATAGAATAACAAATTCATTTGGAAATACAGAGCAAGCCACAGAGCTGATAGTACAACTGCCTTTGTTTGAATGTTCTACATTAGACAAATTCATCTTAATAATGTCTTCCTAAGCTTACCTTATCTTCCCTTTTGAAAAATAAACAGCCCAAACCATTGTTCTTTGCTAACAGCAGATGAAAATTACCCAGAAAACCTTTGATTTGGAGTTGTCTCTGACATTTCAGTACAATATTTGACAGCTGAACAGGAAATAGAATTTTTATATGATACCAGTTTATGTTCCGTATTCATGTGATACATTTATTGAAAAGAAGCTGAAGAGAATAAGAACCTGTTTAATACTTTAAATTAAACATAAATATTGCATTCTCTGTCTGAATACCAGTCTTATCCTTGCCCTGACAGGTTGATAATGTATGGCTTTGTGAAGGCTATGGTACACATTGGCCAGTTAAAGCAATGGGAATTCCACTTCACTGACTGTTTATTTTTTGGATCGCTGATGTCTGCCACAGATCCAGGTAACCATTTCAAATAAATTACTTTTTTAAAAGTCAGAAGAGTAAATAAGAACTGTAGATGCCATAGAAATGTTTTAAGTCTCTGTTCTTGGGGTTTTTTCCTTCCCTTAGCTGTTAAATACCTGGTATTTTGATAATCATAAGTCAATAAAAGTCCAAGTCAGCTCCTGAAATTCCTTGCGGGTTTTTAGTAGCTGGTTTTCCTAGGTTGAGATCACAAACTTTATAATTAAGGTTACTTAAAAGATTGGGAAAATGTTCTCTGATCTTCAGGACACCACCTGTTGCTTGCTGATATGAGAACTGCTGGAGCCTCACAGATAATAATCACAACCTCCCATCCATGTGTGACCTAACCCCCTTTAAAGATATGGGGAATGGAGCATTCCAATTTGGCCATAGAAATACTGTTTATGTGATATCAATGTTCAGGATAAATACAACTCAAAAAACCAGATACCAAGAAATTGACTTGAATTTGCAGATGTGAGATTTAAAGCCCAAAGTTACAGTAAATAGCAAAGGCTGGGAAGCAGAATCAGTCAATTTTGGAATCAAAGAATTACAGAATCATTAGGATTTGGAGGGATGTCTGGAGGACTAGAAGACCTACCTTCTAATTAAAACAGTCTAATCTCAAAGCTATCCTAGCTTTCATAGATCTGTCCAGGTTTTGTTATGTTGAAACTGTCAATAAGAGTACTCAGATATTAAAAGTATTGCTATTTGCAGCTGTGGGAACACAGTAAAGGAGAAGGTGAACAGATATTTTTTCGAGGTTATCTGCTAAGACAAAATACAAAAACTGCAAGGGTGCAATGGATTTTTGCAAAATTTTCAGCTGACCTGTTATAGGAGACAGAACAGAGAACATTTTGTGATGTATGTGAAATTCTGCATTAGTGTTTAAAAACTACCCTTGAGCAGCTTCTCTGAGAGACTTAGGAATAAAGTTTTCAAATTCCTGCCTTTTAAAAGAAATGCGAAAAAGCAATATTGTTCTACACATTTTTCCAGTCTTTAAATGAAGTCTCAATATTTAACAAAATATTTTGGGCTTGTGATTTATCATTCTGACAGCTTAAAAATACAGTATAAAAACAGTTTGTTTCTACAAAGCCCGTTGTTGCAAGGTTACTGTAAAAGCTGCATGAAATTGTTGTTCTCAAATTAATCCACACATCCAATATGCTGCCACTTCTTCAGTCACCCAGCCATATTAATAAGATTCAGCACATGATTGAAGCCTATCCTCAGAGCAAGAGAAAAACACAGAAGTTGGAAGCACAAGGAAAACCTAGGAAAATAAACTGCTTATAGAATAAAAGCATCCTTACAATTTCCAAGTCTATTTCTTGATAGTGCTATGAATAGGGTTTTGCAGCTGGCTTAGTTTCTTTTCCCATTTCCCAGTCCAAGAGTATTTAGTTTCACAAATGTTGACTTATGATGAGTAATGTATAAGACAAATGCACTGATTTTGATTATAAGAGTATTAAATCACCACTGATTAATCTAGAACAATCAAAAGGGAAAAAAATCAACAAAACAGAAGCTCCTCTTACAAGGATTACTTTTCCCTTTGGCTTAAAAAGCTAAAGCTGTAGTTGAAAAACTATTTTTATTGTGACAAACTGTCATTGATTAATATTGTTTCTAATTACTTCCCTGCTTATATAGTCTGTGCACATCCAAGACTTTTTTAATGTTCAGTCTTGCTCCCTCTGCTATCAATTCACAATATTCTAAGTTGTTTCATGTGTTCACTAATCTTGTCCATAAATTTCAACCCCTCAAAGACTTAAGAGAATTTTGTTTTTCGTTAATTAAATGGTTGACACTGCTGAAAATATTTCATTATGGTTTAGGATTTGCTAGTGAATTATAATCTCAAGTGTGTAAAGAGCTCACTGGCATTCCAAAATCAGTTCAAATATGGCTCCCTAGTGAACTGATACATATTAGGGCATAAAATAATCAGTGTAAAGACTTTATCTGTGATAACTAGGGTTCATTTGGCGTTTTTTTTAAGAAAATTTTAGCAAAATGTTGTTAGTGTTATCAACAATTAATTGGTTTTAAGATGAAATAATAAATTTCTGTCAGATTTGCTACATGATTTTTCATTTAATTCTTCACTGTGTAGGATTATGAACTAATTTCAAAAAGAGACTTAATTTCCCTTGGCTATGGAAAGCAATTAAGTCTCAAAAGATGCTTAAAACGGATTTGTTGACTTGACAGAAGTTGGTTTGATTGAGCTCCTTATTTGTGATAATAAAGATGACTGGTAGGTGTTTACATGTTAAACAAAGATTTTTAATCTCAAGGTAGTAAACAAACATATGCCAGGTAAAATTTTCTAGTATTTCTAAGAAGGAAATAATATCACAGCACTCTGCAGGTTTTAGTTCTGAAGTTTATCTGAAGATTTTCAATCTAGGTATTTTGGCATAAAAATAATTTAGAATTGCTCTTATGTGCTGTGTGTTCTCTTCTATAGAAAACTAACACTTGAACTAAGATTAAGAAATTAATTTAGGACTGGATATACTTGGGCCCGTGTTTTCCATTATAGCCTGTGATCCTTAAATATCAACAATACTTTGTGATGCCTCAAAAGACTTTCATGTCTCTAGAAAGGACAGTTAGAAACTTCAGGGACAAAACAAGGTCACTCTTGACCAAATAATTCATCTTAGAGAGAACATCTCCTTCGAATAATTTATCATTTTCAGTGGAGAAAGTTTCTGATTTTAAGACTTCAGGTGAGAGGTTAAATTTTAAGAAATAGAATTTCTAAATTCCGAAATTATTCCTTCATTATTCTTGATTTAAAACATGACACCAGCATTTACATGTTTCTTTATTCTGATCAATTGGCATAATTCATCACATTGTCAAGGAAATCATGTCTTATTGTTTCATCTGCATAAACCAGCACAGATTTCCCTGTTTCACTGTTGGAAGGGTTGCCTTGTGTTAGCACTGGGATTTGGTTTCTGATGTGCCCTGACTCTGGGAGTGGTTTTGGGCTCCCTTCAGAGGTGGCGGGGCAGTTCCTGGCTGTGCTCTGTGCTCACACAGGTGCCCCTGCTCGGGAAGGGACTGGGGAGCCCCAGCTCTGGGTGCCCCTCAGAGAGCTCAGTGCCACTGCCCCTCAGAGAGCTCACAGTGACACTGCCCCTCAGAGACCTCAGTGACACTGCCCCTCAGAGAGCTCAGTGCCACTGCCCCTCAGAGAGCTCACAGTGCCACTGCCCCTCAGAGAGCTCACAGTGACACTGCCCCGCAGAGACCTCAGTGACACTGCCCCTCAGAGAGCTCAGTGACACTGCCCCTCAGAGAGCTCACAGTGCCACTGCCCCTCAGAGAGCTCAGTGCCACTGCCCCTCAGAGAGCTCACAGTGACACTGCCCCTCAGAGACCTCAGTGACACTGCCCCTCAGAGAGCTCAGTGACACTGCCCCTCAGAGAGCTCAGTGCCACTGCCCCTCAGAGAGCTCACAGTGACACTGCCCCTCAGAGAGCTCAGTGACACTGCCCCTCAGAGAGCTCAGTGCCACTGCCCCTCAGAGAGCTCACAGTGACACTGCCCCTCAGAGAGCTCACAGTGCCACTGCCCCTCAGAGAGCTCAGTGACACTGCCCCTCAGAGAGCTCACAGTGACACTGCCCCTCAGAGAGCTCAGTGACACTGCCCCTCAGAGAGCTCAGTGACACTGCCCCTCAGAGAGCTCAGTGCCACTGCCCCTCAGAGAGCTCACAGTGACACTGCCCCTCAGAGAGCTCACAGTGCCACTGCCCCTCAGAGACCTCACAGTGCCACTGCCCCTCAGAGAGCTCAGTGACACTGCCCCTCAGAGACCTCAGTGACACTGCCCCTCAGAGAGCTCAGAGTGCCACTGCCCCTCAGAGAGCTCAGTGACACTGCCCCTCAGAGAGCTCAGAGTGCCACTGCCCCTCAGAGAGCTCAGTGACACTGCCCCTCAGAGAGCTCAGAGTGCCACTGCCCCTCAGAGAGCTCACAGTGACACTGCCCCTCAGAGAGCTCAGTGACACTGCCCCTCAGAGAGCTCAGAGTGACACTGCCCCTCAGAGAGCTCAGTGCCACTGCCCCTCAGAGAGCTCAGTGACACTGCCCCTCAGAGACCTCAGTGACACTGCCCCTCAGAGAGCTCAGAGTGACACTGCCCATCAGAGACCTCACAGTGGCACTGCCACAGGGCTTGGTGGCCCAGCTGCACAGTGACACTGGCACATGGCTTGGTGGCCCAGCTGTCCCTGTGGCTCTAATGGGACAATAAACAGCACAAGACCTGGCACAGTGGGGTAGGACAGGACCTCTGCCCCAGCCACCAAAAATACACAAACAGCACAACTCTGGGCAGCCTCCAGGGCTGCTGCTAGTAACACCTTCTGGGCAACCACCTTCCCATCCAAAGACATACCTTTAGCCCTTTCTTTTCTTTTCTTTTCGAATTTTTGACGTTTCAAGTATAGAAAACTGATTTACCTTCAGAGGGTTTGCTGAAGCACAGCTATTTCTGAACTATATGAACTCCCTTACCTTTAGTCACATTGACAATCACAAGGCTCTTCCCTTTTTGAAGTTACTATGGTTACAGCTGAACTGGAGCTGTGGGTTGCACTGCTCTTGTTATTGATAAAATTGGATATTTATCAGAAAGAGCAGTTTCTGTTTCTCATAAAATCGAAGGATTTTGCATTAAGAAGCATAACGTATAAATACAACAAGGTAATGCATTTCAAACACTATGTAAGATGGTTTATAAATGTGTTTTAAATTAAAATATATGTCCTCTTTCATCTTTTTCACCACTGAACTAATCTGTGAGGGCTGTGACTTACTAATAGGGAAAGGAGTCTATAATTCAAATTGGAAACTTTATTTTTAGACAAAGTCAATAGGAAATAAAAGTTAGATTTCTCTAATCTTATTTTCTTCTCATTTGATACTGCACTCCTAAAAGAATTTAGGCCCATGAGCTATGAAAGACATTAATAGCTCTAGTCAGAAGACTGAGGTACAATAATACCAGTACTTTATATAATGCTGTAATTTATTTTTTGTTTCCCTATTCTTTTAAAAGTAACAGCAAAGTAACACTGCATACAGTTAGCATAGGGATTGTTGTCATTCGGTGATATTTCAGTTATAGATACTTTTTACAGGCGTCTCTAACAAGCCAGTTTGTTTCTACATTTGTCCAAAGACACCTTTCACAAAGCAGCTCCACAAACACTTCTTATGACTTGGGTACAACTGAAATCATCTTGGGCTTAGCATGTGACAGATGTTACCTCAGCCCATGAAGTCAGGGAAGAAGTGAATCAGACTTTTGTTGGCATAAATAAAATCTGTGAAAATCTTAGATGCCTCACTATTTCCTGCTTCCCATCACTGAATTTTAACTGAAGTTCACAACCCCTTCTGAGTCAGCAGCTCTGGCACACGTTATTTCTGTTGGTGTCGGTTTTCCACTGCCACAAAAGGTGTTGGTGCTCCCCCAATGACCTGACCTTCCAGCCACTTCTTTACCCACCTCTTTTTCTGTCCTCATTTGCTTACACTGAAACAAGAGATGCTGAGTACTTTAATGAAAAGTAGTTGGTATCCTTGTAATACATGTTGTATCTAATGAATTGTATGAGTCTTTAAGTAGTTACCACACAAAAACCAAGCCCTACTCACTGCTGCTCTGCAGTGCCTTCAGAAAGCCAGGGGCCAAGCTGACTGCAGTGCAACATCTACAAACTTGACTTAGATATCAAAGTTCTCACAGACTGGACATGTTACTGTAGTGTAGGATTATTTTTAAATTATTTCCCTTGAGTTTTAAAGTCATCTGTTTGACAAAACATGATGTGACTTCCTTGGACATGATGACTATTCCTAGAGCATTATTCTGTCCAGAGGTAACTTAAATTAACTTTCTTCCATAGCAGAGCAGCACATCCCCTTTGATGTGGCCATTCTGACCCATGCCCAGAGATTCTCATAATAAATGAAGGCAAATGTGGTTATGGGGAAGTGCCCAGACAGTGGTGGTCAAAACAAGGTGAAAATGTGTCCTGGAGCTCTTAAAAGGGTGGATGTGCTAAGGATCCTGCAGACCTAAAGATCCTGTTCTTGTGCAGACACTATTTCTAATTTTCATTAATGAGTTGGCTAATGCAACGGAGGGTGTTTCTTTATGGTACAATATTCTGCTGAAAGGAGATTGCAAACACTTTGAAAGGCATGGTTAGAATTCAGTATGATTGCTGTAATGATTTAAAATAGACAAGGATAAACGCTACTTGAAAAAAAAGCATCTTCATAGACAGCATAGACAGAAGTGAGCATTCACTTCTGAAAACAATTTCAAGTTTACAACCTATGAAAATGAGTCATGAGTACCAATACATAGCAAAAAAAAAAAGGAAAACAGGATTTATTAACGTGTTCTACAGCATTTTCTCCTTTTATTTCTTGACAGCGAGTGTCAACTGCATTACTGGGACATGGTTTTAGGCACTGTATTTCAGGGAAGATATGAGCTGATTAGAGGGCAAGAAAACATTACTAAAGGAGGAGATTGAATGAAGTGAGTCATTTAGGGAGGAGACGTCTGAAATGAGTCTTTGAATAGACAAATTCTGCTGAAAGAAAATCAGAATAAATATGACAAATTTTTGTCTCTCATTAGGCTAGGAATGGAAATTGCAGACTTGAAAAGCAGGAGGGGAGATTTGGGTTAGACATGATTCAGGAATAATTGCATTTATAAATGATATGAATACTGAAGAGCAAGTTAGACTCCCTTGAGTTTCATGCAACCAGCATCATTTCAGTTCTTTGAAAACAAATCAGACAAATGTCTGTCAGCAGAGGTGGGGCTGAAGTTTGCTCTGCCTTGGGCCAGACAAGAGAGGGACAGAGCAGAGACCAGGACCCTTCAGTCAGGGACAGGTAAAGAAAATCCAATAACCTCCCCTGGAAATGGGAAAACATTTGAAATGGAAGATATTTTCTGAGAACTGGGTGAACTGGGGAGTTTCTCCCAGAAGAGGCAACTGATGCGTTACTGTGTTGCTTGATTTATTATTTTGCTTTCATTTGAAAATATTAAAGTAACATTTTGGGGGTAGAGTTGGAAGAGAAACAAGAAGAGAAAGTTGTTTATTTAGGAGGCAGGAGGAAGGAGAGGAATGTGTACGCATCCGTCTAATTGCCTTGGCCTGCTCCACACACACCCCAGCAGTACACTGACTTTGATTGCTGTTTTCTTTGCCTTCTATCAGTATCACAGAGACTATTAACAAGAGCCCAAACTAATTAGCTAATAAGCAAAAGCTGAAAGTGGCAAATAGTTTTAGAAAACAAGTCTGTTTTTATGCCAATGACATTAGAGAGCAGGAGACCAAACTGAGTCCACATTTAGCACATTAAGTCAGCATTGCTAATCAGGCAAAAACCTGAATATAGATGTTGGTGAACCAAGAAAATATCTTTTGTCAATAAAGCTTCTGCCTACACCTTTGAGCTATTCTGGGCAAAGAACTCTTTTTCTAGTTTAAATTATAACTGCAGTGGGAGTAGATGGGTAAGGTTACCAGGATGGTTAAATATAACTAGCTAATTTAAATATAGCTATATCAGCAAATGTTCAGCTACACACCTCTCCTAAATTGTCTTCTGTAGAATAACACTTCCAAAATTCTTCAGAGATAACACATCAACAGAGATCACTTTAACATAAAATCTCACAGGAGAACTGAGAATTTATTTGGGGTTTATAAACTGATTTTGAGATTACATAGATACTTAAGTGCCATTTAGAACACCTTCGCAGCAATGCTTTGAAAGTTCCAAGAAATATCATTAAGACAAAGCATAATCAGCTGGTCATGCTCTTGTATGAATTATCAGCAGTCATGTGAATGTAAAAGTATATTGTTTTTATTTCTAAAATGTCAGATGTGAACATGGCATCCCAGAGGCACTCCTAATCTTTAGGATTCCTGGGCTATAAGGACTGAGTCAATTGCACAATTATGTACTAGAATGAGCACCAGTGAAGCACTGAGTTACCATGTGACTTTTAACCAGACAAGTAATTGGGAGTCTTTACATTAAATTCTGTTTGAAATTAGAAAGTTCTGCTTTGTCTATGCAAAGAGAAGATAATAAGAATTCAAATAAGACATACCAAGAACACCGCCTTCTTCAGCTGGAGTTTTTGAAATGCAAAATAGACCATAGGAAGGACTGTGATCCCCTGTCTGCAGGGAGGAGGGAAAAACAGAGAAGACCTAAGGTAATATCTACAGGATTTAATTACCTGAATAGGAACCAAATACTAATACTCCTGGTGATGTGTGTCTAAATAATTTGCTCACCTTCAATTTAAATTCACCACACTGTATTTTTTCTATTGCACTGGTGAACTGAAAATCAAATATAGGGTATAAGTCAGGGAGAACGAAGGAACTTAAACTACTGGTATGCTGAAGGAACCTTAGAATGCGTTGTAGGTGTCAAATATCCTGGTCTGGGTCAGAGGCTTCCTGGGTACCATGAGCCACATCCTTGCTGAGCGTGGGGCAGGACAGGGTGGGCATGCTGCACATCCCTTAGTGGACACGTGTAACAGATGGGTAATTGTTATTATATCCTTCTTAAAACAGGTAGACCCCTACTCATCACACACAAAATCCACAGCAAACCCAACTCTTTTCAGCACCCTTATTCCTCTGTGGTCACAAGATCGCAGTGCTTCATGCACAGTGACCATGCTGTGACATTTTCATTTCTGTAGGATTCTCTGTGTGAGAGGGAAAGCTTCTTCCTAACTCAGCTGCAGCAGCAAAACTCATAGACATAATTAATTTAAGGATCTCATATTTTCCAGTTGATCCTTCTTAACTCATTGTTATCCACTTAGGCAATTGCTCTTAGGCAATATATAGGACTGGGCTTCCCAAACCTGCATTCTAACATTGCTTTATTTCTTGAACTGCCAGAGGAACATGAAAATTCCAACTCACTTTGCTTTCTTTCCATGCAGTGACAGTCCTTGCTATTTTCCATGAGCTGAATGTGGATACAGATTTGTACACACTCCTGTTTGGAGAGAGTGTCCTAAATGATGCTGTGGCTATCGTGCTGACACAGTAAGTTACACCCGCCTCCATGCTTTACCTGGGGAGATCATTAAAGCTTTTCTCACTGGTGCCATTCTCACTGATATGGTTTGTTCAAGTACAGCTATATCATTTGAAGGTTTTGTTACAGAGATGTAGTTTTAGAATTTTTCTTGGTTTGTTAACACTAGAATTCCAATACTGCTCATAGCAACTGCATATCCAGAATGCCATTTTAGTTCATGTTCTTTAATCCAGAAAGCAGTACATTCTGTAAAATGTGAACTTAATTTATTACCATTTCTTTCCTCATCTAAACAAGGTATCTTGGAAAAAAAATGCTAAATGAACATTTAGGACATAGAGCAACTATAAAATTCAAGACAGGTTCTTTTTATTTTTTGCAATTATTATTTCCCAATATTAAAACCACAAAGTGGTACATAGTATCTGTTTATCGACATCTGTCTGTGGAAGCTGGCAGAGCTTCAGCTGATAATATTATCTTAAATTTATATATAGCTTTTTTATTCTCAGGAATCCTCAAACAGATCACAAATGATGGTCCAAAATCACACAAGTATGTGCTGTCCTAAAAATATAGATGCTAAGTACATGATTAATGGGATCTCAAGTTTACTCCACTCTACATGCATTATATGCTTCCCAAAGTTTTGCCAGAAATACAAATAATCCTCTCAGATAATCTTAAAAGTAACAGAACTGCAAAGTCAAATTCACTTCTCCACGATGTTTGAAGGTGCTTCACAGTAAGCCTCAATTCAGTGCCAACTTTCTCCTTAAAACATGGTTCCTTGAACAAGGATTTATCCTATCCCTCAGAGTTACAGTGTTTACAGTAGTTAAAAGATGAGCTTAATATTTTTTCTGAAACCCCATGAAGTTTCAACTGATAATAATTGCTGCAAAAAGACTCAAACTTGTTTCACAGTACAAAAAAGAACTAGCATTCCTATTTAGTTTATCACTCTCCAATTATCAGTCTAGTAACCTTCACCTACACTGAACTCCTCCCAGAGTTTCCAGAGCAAGAGCAATGTTTTCAGGTGCTGCTGAGTGTCTGAGCACAGCAGCCCAGGGTTAGATACAGCCCAGGGTTAGATACAGCATGGCTGTCACATCCCGGGCCTGGGGCTGGAATGTGTCACCTGGAGAGCTCTGGTACCCCAGATAATAAAATGCACAAAAGGAAAAGTAAGCAAACACCAGACAACTCGGTGAGAGAGCCACCGAACAGCACTGAAGCAGCTATTAGAATTGGGAAGAGGTGTGTAGGTGGCAATGTCTGAGATTTTTATCTCCCTCCCTTGGCGTGGTTTAATAACAGCCAAGACATTTTCAGCTCATTGAGGCTCCTCCTCTGTTAGTGCAAGGTTCCCACAGAGGAACAGTGGGGCTCCAAGCAGCTCAAGGAACCCAGAGTGTTTGAAATCTCTCTAGTTTTCTGTCACCCTGATGCCAAAGCACACAGATCTCCCAAAGGAGCAACTCAACTGCAGAGCAAATCTAAAAGGAAAAGTCCCATCAGATTCCAGTTCCATCAGTATTCCAGTACATGATTCATGAATTTCTAAGCTCTGCTCTTCCCAGTACTCAAGGCTAGGTTATGCACCTCAGCCTATCTACTCCTCATGTTTTCTTTGCTGTTACATGGGTGATTACAAATCTTTAGTATAGAATCTCTTGTTGCTGGAAAATTTTTTTGTGATTGTTGTGATTTTTTAATATATTCACTGTGACCAATTCTTTGATTTCTAAAGTAATTTGCAGAGACTGAAGAGAATACATGGCATCATCAGTTTCACATTTCATTACTCTCTGGCTTAAATAATCAGATTCTGCACAAATACAATACTTCTGCAACCCAATATAATCTTCCTGTAGCATTTTAAGTAAAGATATACTGTTAATATTGCTAGCTTCAGGTCATTAAAACCCGACTAAACCAACCAGAGTTTAAATGAAGAAAATTGTTTTTCTGCCACTGCAAAAGAACAGCTATTTTTTCTCCTGTAACCCATACCATTCTTGTGGGCAAACACAACATGTTCATAATTACAGCAATAGATGTCTATTTAAAAAGGTGTGAGAATAATGTTTACAAATCTGGAAAAGCAAGAGTAAGTAATTTAGTACACTCTATAATGATAACCAGAAAAATAGAATATGAAAATACACATTGTTTTTCATTATCTAACAGAATAAGTAAGATAATATCTGCAGGAGTGACTCGCTGCAGGAGAGGCAGGAAGAGAAAAGAGAGGAGGCCCTTATGGCAGGAGGTGGCCATTTGGCAAGGTGAAGGCAGCATGGCTGTCTGCCAACAAGGGCTTAGATTGATCTCTCTCCTTTCTTTCAGCTTCTCCCTCCAGTCTCTATTTTTCTTGTCCTGTTTATCATTTAGTTTAAGAAGGACAGCAGCAGGAGCAGCCACCCCTGCATTTTTCTAGGGATTTAGCAAGTCACAGGAGCTGTGCTGCTGCAAGAGTGTGTGCACACAGTGAAAATCTCAACCAGGGACACCAGTTCTCCTGAGGCCATCCCGCCCCACCAAACACCTGGGTGTTTGTGCTAACTGCAGGTTTCATTTATAGTGTGCTATTTTAAGATAATCCGTGCAGGAGGGATCACTGTGACTCGAATTGACAGCAGTGGCTGCAGGAAGGCTGACAAGCTGTTCTGCATCTGGGAGAGCTCACACACACAAGGGCCTCTCTAAACAAGGGCATGGGAGATGCAACAAGGATTTCCTCATATCAAAATCACTTCCAGAGTTTCTAACAACTTTTTGTTATTAGGATAAAATTCTCCTTTTAATAAAAACTTGTGAGAATTCTCACAGAAAATAAACATCAAGAATTCCAAGTATTTAAGAAAACTGACAGCAGACCCTTACAAGACAGTACTTATTAGATTATTAAACATGTCTGCTTTTACCCAGAAAAACCCATATGACTAATTAGGCCACAAATATTTCCTACATACTTTGTTTTCCAGAATACTGACTGAGGAAAATCCTGATAAAAGTAGTTTTGTGGTTCCTCTGAAATATTTCCAGGATAAACATATACCAACTCAGGTCATTGTACATGTTCACTCAAAAAGTACTTTCGTTCTAGTCTAGACAAAGCTTATACAAGTTAATGTCATGCCCAAACCCTTCTTTCTTGGCGGAAGCTTATATAAGGCTTTCTGAAATAACATGGCAAAGGTAACTGATTTATTGAAAGTTGATTGAAAAACAGTATCAATTTCCAGGGGAAATAACTCAGAGGCTGGAGTTCAGCTCAGTTTGGGCTGAGCACCCTCTAAGGCTGTCTTTTCCCAGTCAGTGATTCCTATAATTTTCTTAGGCAGACAAGAGAATTCCTTCTGACACACTCTGGGTTCTGACACACTGGTAGGCACAGACATTGTATTGCTAATTTTAGTGCAGTTAAGACATTTTCTGTGATATAATGGACCACAAATAGAAAATTAATAAGAATCTTTAAACCTTTCCAGTTCTAAGTACTTGTTTACCTGTATTGTTGTTATTATTTCAATGGGTTTAATTCTGTTATTATGTCACTGAACTTGAATGTAGCATACACAAGAGAGCAGTGTAATCAGAAACTGAGAAAGAGACATTGGACAAACATCAAATGCAGTCACAAGAATTCAGTCTGTATTTCATGTGGTCATTGGCCCAACTGATGTAACTGTCTGTTATCTGCAAGTGTTACTTCCCTACTTTACACAATTTGTAATTGTTGTTCCTTGAGTATTATATATTAAAATCAGCTGTTCTGCAAAGGAAAATAAGAGATATTGTAAATTCTGCTGAATAATTAAGTTGAGAGCTGGGAGTTGCAAGAATAATATTGTCTTTGAAAGTTATGATGGGTGTCTGCTTGATGTATATCTCAGTAGATGTGAAGCTCCCTTTATGATTATATTTTTCTTTTTTTCTTTTGTCGTGGACTGTCTCTAATTTGGATCCTTTGCCCTTCCACTTTTGAAGCATTATTCTGTATAGTTTTTGCCACACTTTGATTCCTGAGCATATTGAATAACAAATTTTACAGAGGAAAGACATCTGAATGTTCTCACATCATATTTTCCCACAAACTGCAGTTATATTCAGAAAGTGTCCTTTGAAAGCAATGTTGTGGGTTTCGATATGTACTGTGTCAAAATCTTTTGTTTCAAGTGTATCAATTAAGAAACAAGGCCTTTTCTCTTAGCTAACCCTTTGTTTCAGCTTCCTCCCCACCTGTAGGTAAGTTTGTTGAATGTAAGAACACAGGGAATTCTGTCAGCCTGAATCCCCTTCCTCACGCTGAGATTTGTTAGGCACTATCAGCAAATGACAAATAGTATTGAGTCATCACATAAGAGAAGAAAAAGGATCTGGTTTCTCTATGGCCCTTATATTTTTAGCCATTTTTTAAACCCTGTATGTATTCATGCAATTCCTTAGTGTCTCTTACAATACTATCTCAGCAACTGCAGTGAAAATGAAACTAAATTTAAGTTCTATTTATTCTCAACATGTACCTGAGTGCTAAGATGTTATTCACACATCCTAGACATATCAGTACAGAGAAACAGTGTAAAAAAACACTTCTATCCACAAGTGGGCCCTTCTGTACCCACAGCTAATAGCTTTAGTGTACCTACACATAGAACTCTTCAGCCTAGGAATTCTTTTTCAAAAGGATAAAAGCCTCACTCCTTGCCAACTAATGAACAAAGTGCGCACAGAACCTTTACAGGAAGGAAAGAGGGAAATAAAAGTACCTGTGCCATCAGACAGGTGACAGGTAAAAAGTATCAACACATGCAAAATTTTCCTGTTTAAAGAAAATAGATTTCTAAAGTGAGAAGAGATAGTGAAATGAAGATGTTAGAAAATGAGCTGGTGAAAGCAACAAATGGACATTGTGAAGGCATGGCTAGGAAAAAGAAGCAAGAAAGAGAGATAAGGCTCATTGTGTAACTACAGATCATGACAGTGATACATAAACCTGTAGCTAGAACTCTTTAGAGAAAAGAAAAGCTTGTTTACTCATAAAGATGCAGAGTAACATCTGATTATCTTTCTCTGATGCAATTTTTCAGTTTTATATTGTTTTGTTATGAATATCTATATTGAAATCCTTAAGTAGTACATCAAAATCTACTCCTGAACTTAGGAAACTGGCAACAGAATAGGAATTAGGACAGCTAATTCTAAAGAGTGGTATGTTGCAATCAGGCAGTGAACCTGAATTCAGAAAAGGAATGAGATTCTGCCAGAAATACAGAGGGTGCTCCCAGACCCTCTCTTTGTAGCTGTCTGGTTGAGCAGCCCTGGGGGTTCTGAGGCCTTTATGAGCTCAGTTTGAGCAGGGGCAGGTTTAGATGAGGGGCTGCCTTTGCAAAGCCTGACTCAGAAATCCCAGCTCGAAGTGAGACCAGCACTGGAACCCAACAGACAGGGAGAGTGCTCCATGGTCCTGACCTGCATGGCTTGGAATCCTTGACAAATATTTAGGGATTTCAGTGTCTGGGAGACACAATTCTGGACCAATGACTAACTCTATCTCTGGATACAGGCCTTGCCTCATTCCAGATAAATGCTATTTGTGATTTTATTCCCACCAATGTTCCTGAGGAGAGATGTCTGTAACATTGTGGAGGAGAATAAAATAGAATCCCCTGAAAACCTGAAAGCAAACAAAATGCTGGATGGAAGCTCAGCCCAATCATTTCATTTACTGGTTCCCTTAGACAAGATGGATTTGGCTGCTATTCCAAATATTGTTGGAACGTTTTATATAACAAGCAGCCATTCATACAGTCAAATAACAGAGTAATTTATATATTAATAGAGCAAGGAGTTAATTGTGCATCACGTTACTGAGTGATTTTTAAAGGTAAATGAGGAGTCCTTTCCTCTATTATTTCTCTAATAATGAAATTTTGGTTGTCCATCTGCTCTTTTTACCTTTGAGGAAGGGTTTAGTCCCAGCTTATTTTGTTGATGATAATTAGAGTTTCACGTCACTGACCATCTGGAACAGGAGATGTGAGCACTGGGAAGCTAACCAAACTTGCTATTAGCAGGAACTTTAAAAGAGCTTCTTTCCCAGAATAGAGGAAATCCCACATAAAATGTTTATATCTCTGCTTAAAAAAACTTCCTTTCTTTTTTCCTCCATGAGCTTTACTGTACAGACCAGTGTTATACTTAAACCAGAGGAAAAAAATGCTGTTGAATTTCTGTAATGCTTCTTAAAGCAAAAATTTCAGTATGAAAATGGACACTCAGAAGAGAATATTTTCAGGAAGTAGTTCTTACTCCTCAATTTTTTTCACATTTCAGTATTTCATATCACTTTTTCCTATATTAGTGCCATATTAAAATTTTACTTAGGATCTAGTTGATATATGCTAAAGGCCATACCCTCTGTGCTGCTGGGTGTGTGTGAGCTGGAGCTCATTTCCCCAGCAGCCCTCACAGGGCTGTGCTTTGCCCTGCTGAGAGCCCAGCAGTGTGTTGGTGCAGCTGAGCAGGGCTGGCCCAGCAGCAGCTCTGTCTCCCCAGCATCCCAGAGGGCAGACACTTGGGAGAGGACACAGGGAGGACACAAAGGGATATTCTGTACCATATGATGTGCTCAGCAATAAAAGCTAAAAGAAAGGAGGAAGGGGCAGATAAATGTTACTGCATTCATATTCCAGAGCAACTGCTCCACACACGTGGCATCACTCACCAATGGGAAGCAGAGAATAGAACTTTTGCTTTCCTTTGCTTTCACACACAGCTTTTGCTTTGTTAATGTGCCTTTATCTTCACTCCTGAGCTTTTTTCCATCTTATTTTCTTCCTCCCACCCTATCCTGCAGAGGAGGGAGCGATGGAGTGGCCGGGTGGGCACCTGTCACCCAGGCAGGGCCAGCCCACCCCAGTTCTCTAATTGGCACTGCTTTGGCTGTGCAGTTTGAACAGGCAGCCCTCAGTTGCAGACTGCGAAGCGAGAGTAGATTTCAGTGAGCAACGTTATGGAGATTGCCCTGAGGGGTGTATGAAGATGGAGCTTAGCTCAAAGCAGCTGGGAATGTCTGTACTTGTCAGACCCAATCAAACCAGAGGAGCTGCAGGTATCTCCATCCACTTGTACACAAACAGACAGATAAGTTTTAAGTTCAGAATTAAGAGTGCTGCTTGCAGTCCTTGCAAATCACACCTAAGTGGCACTTATTTAGCTTCACTTTCCCTGCAAATGACCAAACTGGCATCAAAGCTTCTTCATTTCAAAGATTTCTGTTGGGAGCTCTTCAGAACTGGAGTGCATCATGGTATCAGTCAGCCTGGCTTTTGAGCTCTTCAGATGGTTTTTCTTGTCCAAATAACCTTTTTCTAGGGAATAAGACAGATTTTTCCTGAGAGCAAGATAATTACGTACAAAGTCTCATTCTATTTACAGAGACAACTCATAGAGTCTAATTCTACTTACAGAGACAACCCCTTTTATTTTAAAATTATAGTATGGATATTATTTCCCTTGAGGTGTTCCAAAAGAAAGCTGATTTCATCCTCTCTGGATGAAATACTGTATGTAAGAGTCTGTCTGGCTCTTGCAATAAATTAACATACATATCTTGTCTCCTGGCAGATAGAGGAGGAGTGTGTGTCAGAAAGGTGTGGGAGTCCTTTCTGCCATTTCATTTGCAAGGTAGCCACCAATTCCTATTCATGCCCAAATCCTTCCCAGAAATACAGTCCTGGAGAGCACAGCTATCTCAGCGAGACAGAGAGTTTGTCACAACAGGATACTCCATAAAAATGCTGTTATTCCTTGGATATCAGGTTATGATTACATGAACAAAGAACCCATTCCTACTGTGGGAGAATGGACTATTTCCAGTGGCTACCCAGGAACACTAGGAAAGACTGATGTCTCTTGTGATCCCTCTGTGAACCATTCCAGAACCACTGTGCTACAGTTCAATTTGAATTTCATCATTCTGACCTGCTCTAAGCATATTTTTTTTTTACCAACAATATCTGGTAAACTGCTTCCTCCTGCAAGCCTTGATCTTTTAAGGCTCAAATCCTTGAACTATTGAGGCTGTTAGAACTGACACAAGTCTTCATGAAATTCTGTTGCATGTGCATATTTATATATATATGCATGAGGAACTGTCCATAAAGCACATAAAAATAATGCAAACCTTATCAGACACTCACTAGTTACATAATGCCCAAAAATTTTCATATCTTACAAAGGAGAGGTACCTTTTGTAAAAATTTTAATTAAATGTTATTTTAGTTCATTTTTTCATACATAGAAACCCCTCTCTCTCCATACCCAAGACATCATTTCAGTGTGCATGTTTCACCTTTTGGAGTAGGAACTTTAATGGTTTCAGGATATACTTCTGTCACATGAGCAAAGAGAATAATTGATAACAGCAGCATCAGCTGCCTCCTTCAGTGCCAGGCACAGCAGGAGTGACTGCAAACCTCCAGTTACTGCACTTCACAGCTGCTTCAATGATGAGACTCAGCAAATTTCTATTCTTGGGATTTATTCCAATGGTAACAAAACTGCACTCTCTCCTTGTTTCTACTTGCTTTTCTGTTGGTCTCAGTCTTTCTCTCCCTTGTCCTTCCAGAAGACAATGGCCAGCATCTCCATCTCACTCTACCCTTTGCCCTGAGCTGCATGACCAGCTCTACCACTTCCCTGGCACTCTCCAGTCCCTAGGTCTCCCACTTGAGATAAAAAGAAAGTATTTCTAAAGATAATCTAGGACTGTAAACCCCAACCTCCTTCATACCCTAAAGTCAAGAGAGACCCTGCCTTCATTCCTGGTGCAAGCACCTCTTCACTATCCTTCTTATTATGTTGTGACAAACAGAGGAGGTAATGAGGACAGGAGGGGTGATGTGACAGTCACAGCACTGGGGACAGCAGCTGGTTGAGTCTGGGGATCAGCAGCTGCAGAGGGAAAAGTCACATATTTAGGTTTTAGATGGTACATGCCTAAAAAAATGAGATCTTGGTAGATTTTTAGTTGATGAAGTTTATCAGATCTCCACTGAGATTTGTCAACTAAACATTTTGGAAACCTTTAAAAATTTGCATAATTTTGTCACATTTTCACAAGGGTGAAAGCTATGTAGGAAACAGATGGATAATTTCCTCTTTCCTCCCCTTGGAAATGAAATTCAAGTCTGAATTTCAAAGTGGTTCAGTGAGAAAGCTGTGTAATTATGTGGTTGTAAGGTTTCTGTCCAAGATAAGCACAGAGGTAGTCTCTCTATAATGGCTCTGCAGAATGCCAATTTAAAGAGGGGAAAAAAAAAGAGAGAGAAAAAACTCTTCATGGCAATTTCAAATACAACGTGGCAATGTAGTCTCAATGGTGACATTTTGGCAAAGTCACAAGCTGTGACAGAGACAGAAAACACTCAGGGCAGCAGTTGTGCAAGTGGCCCTGAGAGAGCTCCGTGTGACAGAGCTGGTTCAGTTCTGCCGTGTTCAGGGCAACGGGACTTGGGAACATTCCCTGTGAAGGCCATGATACCAAAGAAAGACATCCACTCTTTTTGTCAGTTTGCTCTTAATGCATTTGGAACGTTGATGTTCCCTAACTAATTGCTAATTATAATGATCTACATATTCTGAAAGTAATGTGCATGTGTGTATTTGGATGTGTTATTTGGATTTCTAATGAAATTTCAGCATGTTTCTGGGGAGACATAGTGATGCTAGAATTTGGATTTTGAAAAGGAAGGTTTAAATATTATTAAAACTTTGAACAAAGTAGTATCCCAACAATACATTGAATAAACTGATATTCACATTTTTCCCTTAGTAATTTCTCCATTGCAAAATCTCACAAAAGTAATATAGTTTTAGACTTTAAAGCATTTTAATTTTGTATCCCCATTCGCTGAAAGTTTACTTTATTTTTACTTAAAAGAAATCAACCTGTTTTTCTTTCCACATTGTTCAGCTGATATGTAGCAAGCACAGCCAGAAGCAATAATGAGAGAAATGAGAAAAATGGAGTGCCTAGCAGGCTGCTGTTCCTGCCTCAGACACACTGGGAAAAAGTTACAGCTAGATGAAAATATTCCTGAAGAAATATATCAGCCTCCTGAACCATTTAACAATGTACATCTTCTTTATTACAGTGTTTTTATTCCAAGAGAGTAAGGTGAAAGGTATTTCTAAACTCTCATTATAGGATGTTCACAGTTTTACATTTTATTTCTAGCATTAGCAGGACTTAGTCCATAGCTTGGAGAGTGTTTTCCCTGAGCATTGTTAGAGTGAAGTGAATGCAAAAGTTTCTGAGGCAAGACTCCTACATTCTAGTAATTATGAGGGTAATGAAGCTAGGCAGAATAATTTTCCTCTTATTAATAGCTGTGTTTAAGCCTCATAGAACTTCCTGTCTGGGGAAAGTATTTATTTTTAAACTAAGTGGTGGAAATGAATGTGTTATACTACATGTTTATCCATAAATCAATGGAGTCTTTACAAAGCCAGAAAGAAAAATTATCTGTATGGCTGCCTGTCATTTCTGTGAGGTTTTTCACAGTGCATTGGAAAGGCCAATAGCATATACCTTCATTTTAACAAAAGATGTTCCTTAATTCTTTCAGTCTCAGCACTGAGGAATAATTCACAATCAGCTGGCAGCTGTGCCTTCCAAAGCCTTAGCATGTGTACTTACAAATAATTCATTCTTATCAAAGCAAAACCTCTCATCCAGTATGTTTGGCATTAGGTCACTTTGATCAAGTGATTTATATTGAGGAAATTGGGATGGTAGGATTTTATTATCCAGATTATTTTCAAAATTCCCATTAACTTTTAGATTTCCTTCAAGTAGAATATTTTTAAGTAGCAAGGCTTAAAGGTGACTTATCATTCGAAATTCCTGTACAAAGGATAAAGAAATACAGACTTCCAGTTATTTTGAGTAAAATATCCCCAAGGATGGAAGTCAGAGAAACCGAATGAGTGTATATTTTTGTGTGTTTTCTTGTTTTCTCTTCTTCCTGTAATCCTTACAGATAAAAAGAAGGTTTTACTGTTTTAATTGCCTTAGAATTTGGGACTGAAATTCTATCCACATCAGCTTCCCTGCTTAAGTGGTGATTCCTTCTCTTTGTTTAATTTTACCACGAGTGAAGTTCAGCAATCCTGCAGATTGCCAAGAGCTATTGGCAGGTGCCGTAATCAGCACTGACTTCACGCTTGAGCAAACCAATTCCCACAAGGTTCAGCAGCCCTGTCTCTGCTCTCAGCAGCCCCAAGCTGCTGAAATGAACCCCCCAGGCTGTGGAGAGCCAGCCACAGCTTCAAAGGGCTCCAGGCAGAGCAGCCTTTGCAGTTCCAAGGCAAGGAGAAAAGGTCCAGGATGGATGTGAAGCCACCTTTCAGCCCGTGTGCTGCCCTGCCCGGGTCCCGCTTGCTGTCACACTCACAGGCTTCCCTCAAAACCTCTCTGCTCCTGTGGGAGCTACTGCTCTTCAGCCAGCACTCACCAGAGGTAAACTTCACTTTCAAATAAGCCTGGACCTATTCTTCTATCACCTTCTCAGAAATTCTATCTTTAAATATTTTTTTCCCAGAAGAGATTTACATGGACTATTTACCTGCCCAGCCCAGTGGGTTTTTCCAGTGGATGACTATTAGTGCATGTACTGGGACTTGTTGGATTGTGTTTCTTTGTAAAGCACTGTCCAGTAATTTGTTTTCATGTTCTCACATTAAAGGTCTAAGAGGTTAAAGAACTTCAGGCTATAGAGTGATAAGGTAGTAAACAATAGGCAATATTGCAATCCTACGAGTTCTACCATGGCTAGGATTTTTCTTTTTATAAGCTGTAAAAAAATAAAATGTTAGCATATTAGCAGAAAGGTAGAGGAGAGCTTGAGGCTCACCTTTCTCCTACAGGAATATTACTGCCATTGTCTATGCAAGGCTGACCAGCTTTTCTAGCAAGTGCCTTTCCCTAAGGTGAAATTTCATTCTGTTTATTTGCTATATTTGGATCAGAAACTGAGACTTACAATTCAGAATATCCCTAAATTCCCATCCTCAGCTCCAGTATATCAAGAAAACAAAACATGTAACATGTTTTGTTTCTGACATTATTACTGCCAACACTAGATCATACAATTCACATCTGGATTTATTTTAGACTTTCTCATAACAACAGCTGCATTTCTTGTCTTCAGTTGGATACATTTTTAAAAATTAAAATTGCCATGGCAACAGCTGCAACCATTTATTATAAAGCAATAGAAGTGGAACTAATATTTGTGAGAGAAGCTGTGTTATCATGCAGGATAGCATTTCATTCAGACAATGCCTGAGTCATTCTTCCCTAGCTATTCCATTTTTTAAAAGAAAAATATAGAAAATATTTTCAATAACAAAATGTAGGTGGGATTGAACAGCTCAGGAGATTAAAAAGATTTTCTTCTTTAGATTACTGGCTCATCTCAAATCCAGATTAGCAAGAGGCAGAAATTATCAGCTGTTTGGTGAGCACATGGAAAAATCGATAGGGCTATGGAGCTCTGAAAATCCCATTCCCACAGCAGCTATGCTCTCAACTGCAGCACAGAAAGTGACAACTGAGAGCACAGGGTGTGTCTTCACTGGGGGAAAAACCATGTGAGCCCTCCTTGAGGAGTGTAAAGGTGAATGCAAAGGAAAACTGCGCAGGCAGCTGGCAGTGCTAACACAGAGCAGCTCCAAGTGAGCTGTCCTGCCCTTCACACCCCCTGCACTGTGTCACCTGAGAGAAGGGAACTTTTCCTGGGTGAAATGGGGCTAAAGAAAAAGGGATGGTTGGCACAACATCAAGGTTAGGCTGTTCCAAGTCAGGACTGGGGTGGGGTCATCCAATGCATGGTCTGGGCACATTAGAAATCACGTGGGCCATTTTGTTTGCATCTATTGACAATATTTCTTGGAGCAGTAATTTGGTTTTTTTTAATCTCTCTAAGAATCTGGGTAGGAGATAGACAAATTGCACTCCAGATATTAAAAAGCTACATGAACTGCAGATTTTTCTTATTTCACCCCCTTCTGACTATGAAAGGATCTGTTTTGCATGCACTGGCTATACAAGGATGATATACCACATACCAAAGACCACATTTCTTCCTATTTATTACACATTAGAGTATCTTAGGCAGAGTGAGGGAGAACACTGAAATAGAAAAAAACTTTAGACATACTTTCCTTCTGCTTCCACCCTAATTTTTGTGGGATTCTGTGTACCTTATCTTTATCAATTACATTCAGCATCAGGCTGCCCAGTGTCCTGCACTGTTCAGAAGTTCCTAAAGATGCTGAAGTTCAGTGAAGGCAGTAGAGCAAGGGCTCCTTTCTAAATCTCTGACAGAAAACATTCTGCAAGTGAAAAAGCCCAAGGCTGCTGATGGGCCAGAAACTTGGCACAGCCCCATAGTACAGGCAGTGGCTTATCCAGCTGCTCTAGGGACTGCCTGCATCCTCTAGCAGCACACTTAGCTGTGTCTATGATGCAATAATTTCAACAAAAACAGTAGCATAAAAATCTCTTACAAGACAAAGAGTACCCATGCTTACTAAGCTCTAGGTTTGTTGCAAACATAGACTATTATATGGTCTGACTTCACTAGATTACTTTTGGGTCACAGACAGTTTATTTTAGGGTGATAACAGGAAAAGATAGAAGAAAAAACAAAATTACACCTCGTGCCTGAGTAAAATCTATGAAAGCATATAATTGATACATTATATTTTTATAATGAGATCTGGTAGAATATATGGCTGGTAGAATATAAAACTGACATCTGGTAGAAATCACAAAGATAGTTTTCTTTCTCCTGCTCTCTCACTTAACCTTTCAATTCTTTATAGCACATTCCCAGCAGCATGCTCCCAATTCTGTCCCTCCTCTTTACCATTCCTAGGGTAGGCTTTACCCCCCTGTTACACTTCAGGCAGTGACCTGGGGCAGCTGAGGCTTGGCAGGGCAGTGGTGACAATGGGGTCCTTTGCTGTCCCACTGACAAGAGGAGAGGAGCAGGGAGAGGACAGCCTGCTTTTCTCAAGGTGAGCAGCACTGGGCACTTTGAGCCTCCTCTCCCTGTCTCTGGGAGTATTGAGCTGAGCACAAACAGGAATCTGAAATGTTCTCTGTGAAAAGACAGGGGGTGCAGTAGCCTTGAACACATCAGATTTTCATAAGCAGAGGTCACAGAAGAAAAAAGTCCTTTAAATATTAAACAATAACCTGCTGTATATGTTCTTCCATTGATCAGCTAAGTAATGTGATACTGCCCCTCACTCCTTTGTCCCCATTCATTCAAGGGGATTTCAGAGATTACAGAGTATTTGTGGTACTGTTTAACCAGCTCAATCTCAGGGAGAAGTTGGTTTAAAGCCTGGAGGAGGGTGAGATGGGTAGGACCGTGCATTTGTGAAGGATAAGAAGCAGCTGTTACCACAAAGGAAATGCTGCTTTCATCCCTGGGTATCTCACAGTGCTCACAGGTCTAGTGGGTTCTCCTGCAGTGTTAGGAGGATGAGTCAAAGCCCAAATGAAGGGAGAATATTGTCTGGCATAAACTATACATCATTTTCTGTTGTTTCCGTCTTAAACTGCTCCTGAACAAAATCATGGGCTCTTTGATTATAAGAAAATTACTATTTAATAAAGATTTAGTGGAAACTCTTTCCATTCAATCTCTGCTAGTTGCCCATAAGAGAAAGGATTTTTCATGGCTAACCAAACTGCTTAAAACCTTCCTTAGAGTGTTTGGGTCATATCCTGCTTTTTTTGTAAGGCCAATGCACATTTATACCAACTGCACAGAACTGGAGTAACTGGAGTTACTCAGACACTCATCACTGTAAGGGTAATTTGAGGCAGTTTCTCCTCTGGAGCAGGATGACAGTAAATCACAGTGATTTCTGGTAATCTGCTGCAGCATCCCAACGCTCTGCTCTGTGCAGGCAGCCAGCAGCCCACAGCATTTTGTCAACAGGCAGGTGGAGTTCAATTGACACAGATAAATGTAACTTTTGTTTGCAGGAACAAAGGCACTGTGAAAGACTAGTGTAGTTGGAAGGCTTTCTTACCTCATCCTTGAGTCATCTCAAAAATTTTAGTAGAAAAAGGGGGGGTTAATTAAGATTACCCAATTCTTCCAGTAATCACCTTCCCTAGTTCCACAGTATCACATTCTGCCACTTTTGTACAAGCAAACCTGAAGTGTGGATCGAATTAGGCCTCCAGGAACACATTAAACTCTTGCTTATGCTCACAGAATACTTGCAATTGCACATTAAGTCAATTTTTGGATTTCAAGAGAGATATATAATTTTCACAGCAAATCCTTATTCCAGAGTCTCATCACCCTGCACTAATGGGAAGAACTGTCACATAAGGGGAAGGTTGTGTAAATGTGTCTGATAAATATTTTTCAGCTCTTTAAGTAACTTTGGAGATGAATGGCTCACAAGTAAAAAATTGAAAGATAACAAAGGTGAATAATGAGGAAGAATGTAAATTTAGTAGTGCAAGAGCTGGGAGAGGACAATAGCTCCCAACTCAGGTGTCAGGGGTAGGGAGGCAAAAAGATTGCTCAGGCTCATGAACCAACATTAGCAAGAGTCTTAACACACACAGCACATCTAACTCCCCTTAAAGCACAATTAGCATCATGCAGCAGATTCGGTTCAAATAACATAGAAAACTATTTCATTTTTCGTTCTAGATATTGACTGAAGAATTTTTAACTTGTTCATTATTTCTTGTTAACTCAGAGGGATGATGGGTTGTAACTTTCACAGTCATGTTTTCTTTGCAGAAAAAATGCATATTTTTTAGAGCACTGTTTTACCCTGTTCTATTTTGCAAAAGCATAAGTGATTACAGAGAGATGCCAGGCAGGGGAGAAGTCAGGCTCTTTGCATTAATACCATAAATACATTTATCTCTTCCTTGGTGTTGATTCTTTGTTTCTACTTTCTCAGCACTATGTGCACCTTCCCAGTTGCTGAAGCCACTGAAAGCTCCCTAACTGGGGGGACAGACTTCAAGCTGCTCTAGACAGACACAGGCCTTTCCTCTTCATGCAAGGCTTAAAAAGAATGAAAATTAAACAGTAAGTTGGATTACAGTTCTGATATCCAAATGAGAAGGCATCATATTTGTAGGCACAGAAATGTGTAAATTATGTGCCTTTGGATATGATCAGCTCATAAATAAGGACAGTCAGAGGGATAACACAGAATGCAACACATGCTGTCACAGACAGCCCACTATCAGCCATCTGTTTTCTGCTGATGTGCTTCATTCCTCTCAAAGATATGGGACAGGAAGGAGTTGTCACTATGACTGTGATATTTCCAAATAGATTTATGAAAATTAGGCATTTAGAAGCAATAGCAGTCATTTGAGAATGAAATATTCCTATGCCAAGCCTCAGAGGTATGTGAACAAATTTTACTGTTAAAGCCTTAATTTTCTTTTGCATAGATTTTAAGCCCATGTTGCTGTTCATCAGGATTTCTTTCTGTCAAAGATAAAACCAGGTTAGAACAAGGTAATGAGAAGCTGAGATACTTGTACAGATGACAGTGCACACCATTGCTCAGGTGCACTGGGGCAGAGAAGCTCCACACCAGACCAGAGATGATGTTAGACTTGAAATTGCTCTGCCTGCAGGCCCATTAGGTCCTTAATCATTGTCACAACTCTCATCTCAATCTCCTTCCTGTGAGGCAAAGTGACTGCAGCCCTGTAGTGAGCAAGCTCAGAAGGATGCAGGGTGTCCAGCAGCAGGGACTGGCAGAGCTGTCCCTGGGCACCAGAGCTGTCCCAGCTCACCTGAAGCTGAGCTCAGCCCCATCCAGGTGGGTGAGATAACAGGTCCTGTATGGCCCAGGTGTGGGATTGAAGGCAAGAATGGGATCAGCAGGATAGATGGCTTCCAAGGCTCCCATGGGAGGTAGAGCAGAATTCCTAAGGTTCATGGGCCGGGAGACAGAGAAGAAGGAGGAAGGATGGCAGATTTTCTGCAGTCCCTGGTGTTTGGGGCTAGGTGACAAGTGAGATCTGCATTAGGGAAAGTCCACCTGGAACAACACAAACTATTTGTTGTTTTCTCTGACAAACTGCTGCTGTGTGTCAGCTCAGGCTTGGACACAGAAGAAAACTGAAAATAGTTACCAGTGTAAAAGCAATAAAAGCTCATATACAACAACAGTAAGTGTTATCTTGGTTTAAAGTAATCAAGATAAAATGCTCTCTGGTATTTTAGACATTCTGGAAAAGTCTACAAAGAAGCAAAGTAAGGTCAGAAAACAGAGGAAGAAAATAAGTCATGGCATAGAGAAAAAGAAACAGAGTGTAAGCCCAGATAGAAAATAGTTTCTATAAACAACTGCCAGATCTTTTTCTAGAATTAAAAACAATAATAGTAGTACTAATAATAGCAGTGATGAAACCAGGCTATAAGTGGAATAAAAACCATGACCTGCTGTATCGCCAAGGAGAATAAAATTTTGGGTATCCATAATGAAGGTTCAGACACTGGCCACTTGGGCAGTGATTCAACTACCAGCACCTTTCTTTTTTCATTCCTTTTATTTTTTTATCTGTCATATAAAGCTCTATATAAATAGAAAGCTTAGTATCTATATTTCAGCGAAGTCTCTGCTTCAGGAACCTTAAATGTCTAAAAATTTGCAAATATTGTCAGGAATAAATTCCATGGAGACAGACTCATTTATACAGAGGGATGTACAAAAGACTCCTCTGTGTTCTTTCAATGTACTGATCACTCTTTTAACACATCTGAAAAATGCATTTGTTTGTTGTTTGAAATTTTTATCTAGATCTCTGCATATTTGTTTTGAAACTGTTAAAACTGGCTGCCTCTGCTAGTCCTTAAGCCTTCCTGCTCTGGTGTGTCTTTGCTTTGCCTTAGCTGCCTGCAAACCTCTGTTTCATATGTGATTTATTGGCTTGGCACAGTAACATCCCAAACTTCCCCAGTTGTTTTTACCTTTATAGTTCATCTGCTTGTTCCTCATGTGGGAGGAGATCTTTGGTGAGGACGCCTGAGCAGACTCTGCCAGCTTGCCAAGACAAGGTGTGGGTGTCTGGTGCCATGAATGGACCTTCACTTCTAGTTCAAACACATATTGGGGGTAAATTACAGCTCTGATGTTTTGGTTTCCTTCCAACACTTTTAGGAAAAGTATATAGCCAAAAAGTTGTGTGGGAACAGAAACTGTTTGATTCCATCCACTTCTCTGAAAGATCCAAATTTTCCAACATGCTGTAGTGACCTACCTTTTTCTGCGTAATTATAATTTCAGGAAAAATAACCTTCTTTCCCTCTTAAAACCAACCTTGAACTCTAGAATACTTTTTTCTGGCCTGCTTTATTTTTCTTAATTAGCAGCTGATGAAATCACCGTGTAGTTCTATAATTATTTATCACCTGAGGGACATCCCATTGTATATTCAATGAAGGTATTTTAGGGAACATCTGACCTTCCTGTATTTTCAGGTATTTTTTTCTTTTCTCACATTGTGCAGTGTTACATGGCACGTGATGGAGGGCAAGGAGGAGGAAGGGCACTTGGCTAAAGAAAGCCCTGTGGCTTAGCAAGTGCAAAGAAATGTTCCTCTCAAATTATTATTTTCATGTTGGTCAAAAAGACAGGAATAAACCAGTCTGTTTACTAGTTATTTCTAATAACTGACTCTACATAATTCTGTTGGAAATTTTCTGCTGTTTGCACACACTTTGCTTCTGATGCTTGAGTGTATCTTCCTCAGCATAATGCATTTTTCTAAAATTCATCTGATACAGGTGTTGCTTCACTTTGGCTTATATCAAAACAAAGAATCTTTATGCTTTCTGCTAGTTAAGACTGATTAGCATCTCTTTATTTGATGCAGGTTTGGACAGAAACAAAAGTAAGATACAAGATTTAACCTCAACAACAGATTTTTCCTCAAAAAACTTGCATGAATTACTGGAAAAATTTTGCTGCAATGCTTTCTATTTTATTTCTTTTTTCCGAGGAAAATACATTGTGCTGTACTTACAGGCTGGGAAAACTAACAGGAAGAAAAAGATCTCTTGAATAAATGAAGATGTAAAAAGTAATCAATTAAGATGCAACAGGAGATGTGACTGGATGCTTTCTATTGCAAAAGCCCATCTGTAATGCAGTGTGTAAAATGAAAGTGTTTGTCATGCTGAGCTTTCATCCTAAAGTGATCTCAGCATATGAGGGGAGGGAAGTGGAAAGCTTAGCGTGGTACAACTGACACAAACTGTTAATCTTTCTATCTGCTTCAAGAAAAACTACCACCCCAACTTGCAATATATTGCATAAATAAATATTGCCTGTATTTCCTTTTTTGAAAGCTGTGAAAGCACTTGAGCCTGTCCAATGTTGTCGGCTCAAGGAAACACAGAAAAACTGGAAATAAAAAGAGATCTGTTAAATAGCTGTCTAATCTAGAAAGTGCTGGCTAATCGTAATGAACCCAGCCAGGAGGTGAAGTATTATCCCCACCAGAAGGAGAGGCAGAGCTTACCAAGCTCACACACACAGACAGCAGGGACTGGGACAGGTGACACACATATATTGAGTATTCAGTGACGAGCCAACAAAAATCTCTCACTCCTACCCCTGCACTCTTTCTCATTCTGGCTGGCAGATAAAGCAGGCCTTTGCCATTAAATCTGTTCATTTATCAGTCTCTGAAACAGTTTTCTGCTGAATTTACTTTGAGGACTCCCTTAATCCACCTCTGATACAAATTTACAGAAATAAACCCTTTTTTTTTCTTAAACTCGTTCAGCGTTTAGAAAGCCTCTAAAACCTGAAAACAGTTTGAAATTTAGTATCAAACCCACACTGCTTATTAATGAACTGCAATCATTCCCTTTGTACAAAGAGCACAGAGAGCAGATAGCAGAGAGGGCAAGTCATGCCAGCAGACCTCAAATTGGTCTCCAAGGAAAAGGAAGAAGAGTAGAGGCACTACAACTTTAATGGTGGTTCTCTCCAGTGTTAAACTTTGCCATTTTGTTTTTAGGTCAAATAATTGGTTTGGCAGAAAGTAGTGGAATAAACAGAATAAGATCCTGTTCTGTTAAGTTGCATCTTATATAGAAAACCTCAGGTAAATTACTGTGTATTTTGGATGCTTGAAAGGATTAAAAGTTAGTGCTAAAAAGAAACATATCCAGAAAAATAAATAGCTCTAGTAGAGAATAATGTGAAATGAAGAATAGAAGTAGATATTCTCTGAGCTGCAGGGAAACAGGAGGTCTGGAAAGATTTAGACTAGAAATCACAGTAGTATAATGAGCATATGTCATGTTATGGTGCTTTTAAAAATAATGGGGGGCACACTGAGTAAAAAAACTTATCAGTCAGAATGAGTCACTCCATCCTTGTTCCTGAAATAACTACATTAAGAATTGGATGCTTTCTTCTAGTTTTCTTCATCCCTGAAATCTGTTGGTAGATTGGAGGGCAAACTGTAACCCTAACCAGTCTTAATACAGCCAATTTTTCTTGCCCTAAGATTAACATACTTTAAAAAAACCATTTACTGGCTATGGCATACATTTGACTAATAAATTCTCACTCCATGCCATGACCTGTTTTGTTACTGAGCGTTCCTGTCATGGTCAGAGCCCATCATTCTAACAGAACCATTTTCCTTTATTCTAGGACCTCTCTGAATTCACCACTCAATGCAGACTAGAGCACCAGTGGCACAAAAGATCATTTCCTGATTTATAATTCACTAAGCAAAACAGAGCAGCAGCTGCAGCCTTTGTACTTGGCTGGGACAAACATCAAAGCACCAAGTGGCTGCTTTGCTGTCAAGACACACCTACGAGTTTCTAGGCAAGAAGAACAAAGAATTATAACTGATCCCCTGGTCTAAGAAAGCCACAGCTGAGAAAGGACAGAAAATTTAGACGGCAACATGCTGCTGATCACCAGTTCCTGTGCTGCCAGGGTTCTGTGTCCTTGTATCAACAGCACCTTCCAGCAGAAACCATCTCAATGATTGGTGGTGGTGCTAATCAGCATAACTGGAGATAAGAGATTTTAGTGCTTAGTTACTTCTGTTGTAGTACCTGAGCATTCCCCCCTCATATTTGTGGTGCTCCCCCATATGCCTTGAGAACCCTGTGCCATTTCTGCAGACTGAAAGCACAAGAACTGTTGTCACATCTTCATGTTATTTCAATGCATCTGTTTAGAAAATCCTTTATACAGAATTTCAACCCTAAGCCTTATTTACAAATGAAAATCATCAGACTACAAGGATTGCATTCTTAATATCCAAAAGCTTAAAATATTCACAACTTTTTAAAAATTCTAAAATTCCAATTCTTAAAATACTAGTCATTTTCCATCTATCCAAGGCACATTCTGGAATCCAAAGCCAAGCTCAGCACGTTTTCTTTGACAAGGATCATAAAAGTACTCAAAACAGTACTCAAAGCAACAGAACACAAAGATGGAAAATGTTTCTTAGTTTGTGAGGCTTAGAGCTATTTTGTATCTGTTCAATATAACATTTCAACAAGCAAAAGGACACACAAACGTGGAGTTACTGGTGTTCTGGTATATGACTGCTGGCTAATAACTCTGAGACACTCAAATTATTTAGTGCACAGTCCCTTTGCTTTGGTGGCATCCTTTCCCATCCCAAAACACCTCTGGTGGCTGCACTCAGGGGTGGGAAACAAGAGATGACCTTGGCCAACTGCAGCAGTTTCTTTCTGTGGGACAACTTTCATTCTGTCCACAAGTTTCCTACTGCTGAGCTCCTGCCACATCTCGAGCCCTGGCTATGAAGGGTTACACCAGGAAGGAAAGTGCTCAGTGGTTTGAGACAAAATTGCTGCTGCATGTGTGGTACCTGCTGTGATTTGTGTCACCTATTTGAACCTCAGCCACAAAGCTGCACTTTTTATCAAGGATATTTGCGAATATGTAACTGCTCTGAGGACATATGGCCAATAAATAATTCAGAGTTATCTATCTTCCCTGCAGTTTTCTTATCCACCTACCACCTTTTAATGTTTTGTTGGCCTGGAAACAATATTGTTTATGGCACTTCTAGTATAAAAGTGTTGCTGACTGGCAGTAGACTATTTCCAGTGTGATACCTTGAAAACAAATTGGTTCTCCCCAGTCTCCATCTGCTTTGCTCTCATCTCCTGTTAGCCCAGAGAAGTCTTGGTTTGCATTTTGAGTGCTTAATACTGTTCATTTGCAATTATTGATTCCAAAATTGTTACAATGTGATTGAATTTGTTGTTTCTTTTTCTCTCCCTCTCCCCCACCCCTTTGTTTTTTTTTCAGCTCTATATCCATTTACAGTCCCAAGGAGAATCCTAATGCTTTTGATGCTGCAGCTTTCTTCCAGTCAGTGGGAAATTTTCTGGGGATCTTTGCTGGATCATTTGCCATGGGATCTTCTTATGCTGTTGTCACAGCTTTAATATCCTTTATGGTTTGTTTTCAGGGAGCAAATCTATATATATTGGAAAAAAGATGCCATATCTGAGAGTGACCATCTTTAGTTTGAGCCTGAAGCTTTTCACTCGAGGCTCAAGTGTTTGTAAACAAACAGATAAAATCATAAATTGACAGGAAATGTCGTTTATCAGAATCTACAAATTTCTTCATTAGGTAGGACTCTGGCCTTTATCACCCTATTTGCAAAGAATTGTATTTTAAGGAAAGTGTTTTGAAGTATATTGAGGCTCAAATATTAATTTTTTAAGAACAAGAACTTATTTATGAACTCCAGGCTAGCAAAAATTATACAAAACTACAAGGGAAACATTACACCGTGTCAGTGTGACCAACAAGCCCATCAGTTTAACTAAGCTGGAAATTAAAGGTCTTTCTGTTGCCCTGCATTTTTTCTTGTGTTTTGCAGCTCATATAGAATGCTACTGTAGAAAGATCAGTGATTTTGATCTTTTTGCATTCACATAAATGTAAACAAATGCCAGTTTGTTTATAAAACTGGGCAAAATTACTTCCTTTTCCTTTTTTTCTAGGAAAAAGAATATCAAATGCAACCAACTGGGTATTAATTCAAACTCCACAAAAGTACTTAAAATAGCTGACTTTAAAATCTGTTCTGGATTTTGCTCCTTGAGATAAGTCAGAAGCTGTGCAGTTCTTCCCAAATTCAATGTTTAGATGAGTATGGTGGGGGAGCTTGCTTTCTTTCTTTCATCCTTTCTCAGATTGGGGGTGATTTTAGCTTATAAAACAGTTGGGTTTTTATTTTTCCTTAGTAATCTTTTAGCACTTGACCAAATTCACAAAGCTGTGTGAGTTTCCTATGTTGGAGACAGGCCTGTTTTTCCTCCTATCCTGGAGTGCCTTCTTATCAGCAGAAGCTGCTGGGCTTACAGGTAAGTATTGCATTAAATGAAATAAAAGCAATTTTGTATTGTGCCTCTAGTGTGGGTAAAATGCATGGTTTATTTTAGGCATGACATCATATCTAAAGCTCCTAAAAGCCTGTTGCTATATTGGAGATTGTTTCATCTTTAAGAACAATTCTGTAGTGCCAGTGAATAATTCTTCCAGACAAAGACATAATAGATCAGGCTCAAGTCCTCAGTCTCTCCTTGCTGCATTATCCCATCCCTATTAATGTCTCTCTATTAATCCCCCTATTTTCTGGCCAGCTAGGAGACCAAAGATAACAGTAAGGCAAGGAAGGAAGGAGGCAGTGCCCTGTGATTACCAGCCTGTGCTCCTCTGCACACACTCCATATCCTGGGCCCTTCTTGTTTTTCTCAATCATCAATAATTGAGACCAATTATCAATAGTAAACCAAGAACAGGGCTAAGGGTGGGTTGCATCCACCTTTATACTTACAAAAAAAAAGTCATCTTGTTCAGTGCACCTACATGTACATTTTGGCACAGCCATGTCCCAATGACAGGTAGAAAGATGTGAGATCCAATTGTTTTTTTCATTAATGCCAGGAAACAAATTGTACAATCACAGTCGATTATGTACCCAGGGCCTCCATTAAAGTCCACACAGAAGTTTAGGCAAAATTTGTAAATGGATATAGCTTACCTCCACAGCAATCTATTGTATAGTGTGACTCAAAAGAACAAAGTTTCTATGGCCTTGATTGTTTTAATGCTCTTGAGGTTGTCACCTCTGAACTCCAGTGCTCTAATTAATGTCAGGGAAAATCAGGAGAAGAAAAATGCTTAATGGAGTGTAATGCAGCCCATGCTGCTTTGTTCGCAAATCATTCAAAGCCTTTTGAAGGCAACAGTTATATTTTTACTGAGTTCTCTGGAGCCAGCATGTTATTTTTTTAATATCAGCCACACAATCAAACCATTTCTGAATGGGTATTAATATCTGCATCTTTGTCTCACTAATTATACAACTTTGCATCCTGTTTACTGCCAAATTCTTCAGGCCAATGAATAAAAACAGTGGTACATGAACTGAACAAAAGGGTGGTAATTAATTTCATCAAGAAAATCAGATACCAGGTGGAATGAAAGTCCATTTTGTCTCTTAACAGCTCTGTACTGGTTTGGGCAAGGGTAGCATTAATTTTCTTCACAGTAGCTAATGTGGTGCTGGGATATTTCAGGGGTCCCTGAGAAGCTCTTAGACAGAGCCAAGGGGTTTTCTGCTGCTCAGCCCAGCAGCAGAGGGGCTGAGGGTGCCAGGACAGCTGACCCCAGAGCAGGAGATCTGCAGGAAGGTTTCTCACTCTTGCTCTTGCCTCATTCTCTCCCCATCCCACCAAGGAGAAGGGAGAGAGGCAGTGAGCAGCTGTGAGAGTCTGAGCTGCTGCCTGGGGTTACACTCAACAAGCTCTTAAAAATGTGGCATGAATACTGCAGAAAAATGCAAGCAGAGGAGGAGGATTGTTGATCACTTTCCTTTTACTGGAGGTACAGATTTCCTAAACCAGTGACTTCCAAGTAAAGACTGTTTTAAAATGCATTCCTCACAGAGCACAAGGATGCTGTGTTTCAGCAACTGAACAATTTATTATACGTTATACACAAAAAGTAGATTTGTAAAGGAAACACTCATATCTTTCAGAGCCTCAGGTGCTGCACCAAAGGTAATTTCCATTTCTCAGGCATAGGAACAGACTCTATGTCCAGACAAAAATAATTGGCATGTGTCTTTTTTGCATGCTGCAAACGTGATGATGGACAGCAGAGTCTCTCCTGGTAGTTACCCTGAAGAGTGTTTCATTGCTCTTTTCTGCTGTAATATATAAAATATCTGAAATAAAAGACTTAATTATTGAACACCACAGATGGTGGTGGAAGCCATGGTAAGGAATTTTAAATGGATACAGGCAGAGAAGGAGGAAGAGAGTGGAACCAAAGCAAAGTTTCAATTTAAGGGAAAAATAGAAAACTGTTGGGAAATTTAACTAATTCTTAACAAAATAGGAACTGAAAGAGGAGAGATAATTCACCAACACCTATATTCCAATGAAAAGTATCAAGCATTTTTAGTTCTGTCACTAGCATTTTTTCATGGGTATTCTTCATGGTTTCTGAGTTTCATGCGGAAATTGTTTAATAACACTTGTCAGAAGGCAAAGTTTAATCTTGAAACTTTTATCACTTAAATCTTTGTCACTTAATTTCTGTAAAAGGCTTTTGTCAGAAGCTGTTATTATGGAAAAAAAACATGGGGCCTTTCTTGTGGCTTCAGAAGCTCAAAGCTGTGTTTTATAACTGCATTTACTTTATTAGTACTGTGCTGACATTATCCTTTAGTTGCCTGGCTTAACCAGTTTTGATGTTGCTTTTGTCTTTCAGTTTCCTCTGAAATAGTTCTAACTCTCCTCCTTTCAAAATACTATTTTAAACCCCAAGTTCAGCAGCAGAAATATTCTGTTGGTTAAGAGATTTTCACCAGACTTTGGTTCAGCCCTGATCTCTCATAGCCATGCTGAGGAAATGTGTGCAAAATGCAGATGTGTGCACACAAAGCACCTGCTGCAGGGGGAGCCCAGCAAAGGGGCACTCATGCTCCAGGACACACTCAGCTCTCACTCCACACTCTAATTTCCAGTCTTTCCCAGCTTTCTTGCTTTGCCCTTTGTCTCAGAGAGTGCAGGTCCTGGTTTTACAGCCCTGTGCCTGTCCTTACCAGCAGCTGTGAGAAGGCAGAGAGCCTCAGCCCAGCAATGGCACAGCTGCACCACTGCATTCAGTGCACCACACTGCTAGTGCTGACATGCTTCAAAAACCAACTGGTTCCATGAGACATTTATGCCTCTATTCATCTTCCTTTCCCTTGGACATTGTGCTTTCTCTGTTCATTCCTTCTAAATGAACTTCAAAGGATTAACACTAGACTAGTACTTCCCTGTAGCTATTAAGTAATGTAATTGCAAAATAATTTTATTCTTATAATGCTTTCCACAGCAGTCATTCAATCATTCTGAGCTTTTTGAAGTGTAATATTGAAGTATTTCATAATTTATAAATAATGGGCTATGCTGTTTTTTTAGTGGGTAAAGTAGGTGGTAGTGTTCACTTGTTTAGCTTGCAGATTTCTAAAATAAAATTTAATGGAGAGTAGTACAGGTCAATATTTTAGAAAATATTGCATTTCTCTGCCTCAAGATATCCCATGATATATAACACACAATACATGGGCCTGACCCTGGTTGAAAAATGGATGTGATCGAACCAGCAAAACAAAATAAAAATCTGGGATGACTACACAATCATTGTTATACTGGGAACTGGAAATTATAAATTAATGTTATGGTTATTAATCTTATAGCTATATCATCAAGCTGTGACACATGCATGATAAATTGATTCTTATACAGTAGAATCTAATTTGTGCATTTTCTCATTTGCCCTGGAGTATATCATTCCTGACTGCTGAGCAAAGCTGTAATAGCAGAATACTAGAGTAAGGTCAGTGCTAATAGAGATGTTTTCATTTGCAAAGTTCATTACATAGTATTTACTAGTAGACTATGAAAAAAAATCACAAATAATTTAAATTAAACACTTGTTGAAATAAATCAAGAAAGTATATCTTGCATTTATTAATTGCTTTTTATCTTGTTTTATAATTAACAACATTTTCTAAATTTTGAATGATCACTCAGTCTGAGAAAGGTTTCATGATGTACATGGGCATTTAATGGTCATCTCACTTAGACCTTCTCTATCTACAGCTGTTTGAAATGACCAGATACTCAAATAAAAGGAGATTAATTTACCTGCAGAAATACATTTAAGCACATGGGAATTGACCTGTATGTATGTGTTCATTTGGTGCACGCTTCAAAGTCACACAGTGACTCAGTGCAAAGGCATCAAAACTGCAGCCAAGCTCTCTGATTTTTACACAGTAAAGACCTGCATTATGAAGGCAAAAAAGACAATAGACCTTGAAGGAAAAAATTGTTGCAGAGTGTAATTTTTGTTCCTTTATTAATTTTCAGAGCCCTGATCATTATAAAGCAAAAAACTTGTAATAATAAATTACTGCTGCTTCCTCACCTTCAGCAATTCTTGTCTGGACATTTTGTGATGTTTCTGCCTTTGTGACACCTGCCTTCCTATTCAGGGGCTCACAGGAGAGCAGAGTCTATCTATCAGGAAAGCTCTTCCTCCTTTTCCTCCGAAAATAAATAAGCAGCATATTATGAATGAGGTGCCCAGGATGAGTCCAAAGATTGGTTTCTCCCTGGGGCAATTTTGTGCTACTTTTCTATTTAGAACATAGCAAGCATGAATGTCACCAACTTCATTTTCTTTAATACTGCTGACAAAGTGCATTTATCCTCATGCTGTTCACTTCTCCTGTCTGTTTGCTGTGATTTGTCTAAAATCTGTCATCTACCTCATTGCTTTTTTAAAATGCTGTGAGCAGGTCTTGTGCACACTCTCAGAAGGGATCTACCAAAACATTTCTCTCTGCAGTTCTGAGCACTGTGAGCCCAAGGCAGTTTGGGCTTCAGTTCACTGAGCTGACATTATTCTATACAAGGAAGATATTCTGGGCTTTCAGTTCTAAACTGTGTGGCTTTCTTTTCTTTATTCATTAGTAATGTGCAATGCTGTGACATGCAGAGTAGGCAGACTCCTGCCAGGGACGAAGGAGAGGGGATAATTTGGCTTCCAGGTCAAAAGCAAAGAGACCACAACTCTTGTAAGCTCAAGGTCTGCCACTCCCAGGAGCACAGGATGGAATCTAAGCCTAATTAGGAAAACAAGAGATAAGAAAATGGCATTTGCCCAGCTATGCAGAGACAGATGACAACTGAGCTGGTCTGCTGCCAATCCCTTACTGGAGTCAGGGCTTGGGTCTGGCTAATTTAGAGGCTGCTGTAGGCACAGTCTTCTAAGGCAGTAAGAAAAAAAGAGAAATGTGTATGTTTTGGAGAAAATCACATTCTAGCAAAGCATTAAGCTGAGACCAAAGATCAGTTGCATAAAATGTGAATAGTGGAGTCTTATTGCTAGTGCAGTGATTCAGCATAAACAGGGCAAGCACTCTTAGCATGGCCAGAATAAATGCTGTTCTATGTCACCATAGGAGTTCCAGTGGAAATTGATTTCAGCAATTCATTTGGGGTTACAAAAGTACAACACTGAAGCCCAGGTCTCACTTGAAGCAGCCAGGTACAACACCAATGAACAGTCCTCAGATAAGGGCCTAAAAAATCCCCTCAGCTCCATCTTTTGTTGCTATGTGTCACTTCAAAATAAAATCAGCCTCAGATAACTCCAGAGATAAAAGCCTCATGAGCAAAGCACAAACTTTGGTTTGCATTGGTGCAGGTCTGGTGTAAGAAACTTTAAATATTTTCTTTAGTATCAAGAAAATGATTAGTTACACTCCATACCCTCAAACAGCCTGGATAGGGAGGTTGTTGCCCCTGGGTGTGTGGCCCCATTACTGCAGCAACTGGAGGCACTCAGAGTCTCATTTCCTGCCACTCACACATTCAGCTGCAGCCCAGGAGATGCTGTGGAGATTCTGACATAAGCATGACTCCAAAGTAAATGTTATCTGATTTAAATAATTTCTCTTTTACCCAATCCTCATTGTTCCTTTTTCCATGCATTTCCCCACTTCTGATGAAAGACCAGTTCCTGCTCCTTTGCTGAGAGATTTCAGGATGTTGTGCATCTTTAGAGAGGCATCCCAGAAGTTCTGGAAAGATTTTAAGTTGGGATGAAAACTGGTTTGCTCACAGGTCTTTTGAAATGAAGCTACACTTTTTACCTATTCCTTTACTCCCCCAGAAAGTAGCAGCTTGGGGGTTTTCTTTTTCTAAATTCCCTTTATTACCACCAAAAGACCTGACAGCGGGAGAAAAATGTCTGGTTTAATCTCTCAAATTAGCAAATTCTGAGGTTTTGATTATGGCCACTCACTTCAAGTTTTGCATTAAAAGAACATTGCACCTGCTGCTCTTCTCTGATATTCCTTTTTGCATGTTTGTGAAATGGTTTAAAAGAAGATTTTGTCTATTAGTGAGAGCTAATATGGGAGCTATTTTCAGATTAGCACTTGTAAATTAATTCCCACACTATAATTTTGAGGTTCCCACTATCAGGAAAATACTATTAAATTTACAAGTTCCTATATAGTTGCTATATTTTTTATATTACTAGCTTTTGACTCAACAACCATTTCAACTACATATAATTGTAAAAACTAATGTAAGAATAAGTTCTCTAGCTGTATTAACAGTTAACAAATTGTCTCAATTTCTCTGTTAAAAAAATCAAATAAAATGGTAAGGCTTTTATTTCTAAAAAAAAAGAGGTTGATCTGAAGCTGAAAGTTTACTAGTGATAAAAGCATTTTTCTGTGAAATGTCTCATCTTTTATATTAAGAGAAAAATGTCAGTAATCTGTTAATCAACACAATGAGCTGTATTGCACTTAACTTACCTCTTGTTTCAACTCAAAACATTCCCTGCTTACTTTAAGTTAGCATTTTGTTCTGCAATTGTAGCACTGTCTCAGTAATTGCTGATTTTTCCACTAAGTGAAGAGTGACTGAGCTGTCTCCAACAGCCTGAAACTGAGGACAAGTAAAAGGTCCACGTTGCTTTATCTGCCTCCTGCATCTAATGGATATTTTCTGTTTTCAACCCCAGTATTGCCATATCTGCTCTTAGCTGCTTCTCTGTGAAAGCAAGCCCACAAAAACAGCCTCATTCTGTGCCACACTCTGCTCATACAGTACTTTGCTACCAAGCTAACTTCAATTCCAGCTTTTATAGTGCTACAAAGAAATCCAGATTGCCTTTTCCTTGTAACTAAAGAGTTCTGTGTTTGCCTCTTCAGGTACTTCTCTTTCCTTTTCAGTTAGCATGTAATTGATCATTACTCTTAAGTAATCATTTTTATGGATATTCATTACAAACAATTTTCTCCAAGTCTTTTAATGAACTATTCATTGTGAGAGTTGTGGCTGGTACATATTAAGCTTTCAATTGCAGCAATTGGAATATTCCACTGCATTCCCCCAGTCTTCCCTGGAAACAGGGTATCTGGTTTCTACACTTGCATAATTGCATGGTTCAGTTCATTTATTCTTATTGCAAAATCAGATTTAAGCCATTTTATTCTTCATGACACTCTCTTGGTTTTCCTCACTACCCATAATTAACAGTTTCTTAGCAGTCAAAATCAGTTTATAATCACAGCTGAATTTAATAGTCAATTTTTAAAATGCAAGACTTGACATCCTGATGATTAATAGAGAAGAAACTGCATCAGAAACTCTTATCTCCATTTCAGTTACTGAGCCTGGAGCTAGTGATACTTAGCAACATTACTGTTTGCCTGTATTTTTAACTGAAATGTCATTATTTGAGCATCCCAGTGCATATTATTAATGCCTTGAGAATTTTTAAACTCTTCAGATCAGTTCTGCACAATCAAATCCAGTTACTGAGAAAAAAGAATTAGACACATTCATGAGAGCAATTAGACCTCACAAAAATATAAACTTCCTGGAATGTATTTCAGCAGCGACAATCTCACCATACCCCACAATATTTACCATGAAGAAAAGGCTTAGTGTAGCTAGGAAAAGAAAAATCAAAACAGACTTAAAATAAATATAAGAAACAAAGACACACTAAAAGTTCAGTGGAATTTCTCTTGGCTAAAGAGTCAGTGTTCTGCAGAAGCAGTACAGGTAAATTTAAAATATAAAGAGAACTCAGAAGCAAACAAAATGTCTGCAGGGAACAATGATCAGAGTGGACACAAGGAAACCCTGAGCTGTTGTGTAAATAATTATCTGTGCAGACATGCCCCAAGTTTAAGAAAAAGACAGAGCATTTTTCCTCCATGGCCATTTACATATGGCTACTGGTGGACACTGGTTTTGGATTTCTGTTTTCTCCCTATGTGTGTTCCTCCTGCATTATCTGTGTCCAGACCTCACAACCTTATCAGCTTCTTTGATTACACTACTGCACACAGTGATGTTACTCTGTGATTCCAGTGAGTTACAACCAGGACCAAGGCAGTACTGAAAAATATCCCTATAAAACAAATTTGTTACTATTATTCCTGACAATCCTGCTTCCCCTGCAGACCTTCCACAAGCTGTAACTATAACTGTGTCCCCAGTCACTGACCTGCTTGTTGTGGGCAGCACAGCTTGCACCTGCCAGAGCATCCCTTTAAAGCAGTGTGTTGTTGTTCACCTTGACATTGTTACACACTGCTTGTGATAAGATACAATCAGGCACAGACTGGAATGTTTTTACCCTGTTGCAGTCATTCCCTACCAAGTGATCCCAAACCATTTAAAAGTAACCTTTTTTTCCCTTCCCCATTCAGTCCCTGCCAAATTCTTTCAAATAGTCCAAATTCCTACATGTTACAATTAATTTAGTCCTACATTTACAATTACTGTCAGATTATGATTGGATCATACCATGTATTAATTGAAAAAAAAATTCTACAGCCTTTGAATTTCCAAGTATACTACAGTGGAAATGCTATGAAAGCATGATTGGCCTTAGAACATATATCTCAAATTTCTTTTGTTATAAAAAGCTATTAACAGACTAATTTGGTTTTTTTATGCAGCCTTTTGCAAGCCTAAGTAAGAAAACAGAAGCAGCTCTTTTTTTTTTTTTTTTTTAAATTCCAGGTATTGTTGCTGTCCTTTTCTGTGGAGTCACACAGGCCCATTACACCTACAACAACCTGTCAGCAGATTCCAAAATGAGAACTAAACAGGTAGGACATGGAAATAAAGGACATCATGTTTTACACTGGTGTAAGGAGTAACAGTCACTGCAATACAGCTGGATGGGATTTCATCAATGTAAAGCAAGAGACTTATGTCTTCATCAGGGGAAGGACTGGAGATTTTGCCAGAAAACAGTAACAATTATCAGGATAAGCAAAAAAAAATAAGAATATAAGAATCTGTTCTTCCCAAGAGACCTGAAATGCCAGACAGGTGTGGAGATAACAGCTTGCACCAATTTCCATGCAAAAATGCTTCAAAATTAAGGAAATCAAAGAGCTCCAGTAAGTAAAATAGAAGTGGTCTGAAAGATTGGATCCCTGTAGATTTCTGCAAAGGGATTGTATAAAATGCAGTCTGGCCCACACATTTAAGCAATGACATTGTTTAATTTCTGTTTCATTAAAAATTGTCATAATTATAATGATTTTTTTTCTTTCCATTGTGTTGTTTAGAGTTTAGAAATGTGAAATTCGATCATGTGGGGTTTTTTTGAAGAAGTGACTAGTACAATTGTAATTCTTTTTAAAACATGAGGCTGTTCTCAGGTCTATGGCATTGCAATGTTCAAAATACTTTTCAGCATGAGTAATTTTAGACAACCCTGCCACTACCTAGAGCCTGGTAGAAGTAATTTAAATGCAGTTTTCTTCCCTTTTAACACTGACTCATATGTCCCAAAACCCCCAGGCTGTAGGAAATCTATCTCCTAGAATAAAATGGAAACTTATGGCCCAATACTATAATTTTCATGATGCAATCTCATACCTTTTTCAGCAATTCCTTTCTTTTAAGCATTTGAAATTTTACATAGAAAAATTCATCGCTTCTTGCACATCTCAATTTAATCAAAAATCCAATTTTCTATCAAAAACAGCTTGATAGAAAAAAAGTACTGACCACAGTATAAGCTCAACTGTTAGAGTATCACAGATTTTAGATTACAAAAAAGTTTCTGGTCACTACTCCCATAATAAAGTGTTAGCTATTGAACAGTATAAGTCTTTTCAATTGCATTTCTTCATAGCAGGAGAGTCTGATGCTTTCAGAAAGTATTCCAGCAGAGAACCAACCTTTCTCTGATACCTGCATTGAAAGGGAATGACATTGAAATCTACTACAGAATTGTTTCTGTTCTGCAGAAAGGCTGCATTACATATGCCATTACTCCCCTTGCATATAACTTATAATTTGAATTGAAGTTTTTTCAGGGATTCATCTGCATGTTTTAATGATGCATAGCCTCAGAGAGAGACAGAAAAAGCCAAGGTTGGTGGTATTTTTAATTATCAATGAAGCTTTTCAGCAGCAGAATCAACTAATATCTTTTTTAAATGCATCCTAGTTTTGTTCAGGTTTACTCTATTATTCCCTTCTATTCAACAAGAGCAAAACAAAATAGTGAAAATAAACCAAATTTACCCTTGAAGACACAGAAAAGGGATTATGTGTTTCTCCATGGAGCTATGAGTTTTATGCACACCCTCCTATTCTGTTTTTCTCTTGCCCATAAGCCCTTAATCCTCAGCCTCCTTTATGATATGGTTCAAACATTGTTGTTGAATTCCTTTGAATTCTTCTAATTTATTTTCTAATCCAAATATTACCCTTTCATATGCAGCTGATTCAGTGAGACCTGCACTGCCTTTTTCCTTCTCTCTTCCCAAGAATTCTCTTCAAGCAAATTTAACGAGCCACACACTTGGCATTCTCCTAATCATATATAACTTCAGTGCATCTTCAATGAATATTGTTGCTCAGACACTTGGCTTTGCTCCCAATCTAAGTCATTTTTATTACTCATTACTGGCCAAAATCAAGGGCTTTTCAGTTCTTTTATAGAATTATTCCAAAGCAGTCTCTCTCTTTTGTTACAATATGACAGATCTTTCAGAAAGGAGTGCTGAACTGCAATACACACTGACAAAACAGTGAGTTAAGGCTGAAGCTGAAGCTTACAAAAACTATGGAAATTAGATTTAAAATTGTAAATCAGATTGCAAAATTGTGTTAGCTGTTTTTAAACAAAAACTTTTTCTTTACTGCTTTGCATAATTTTCTTTACTTTTTTTACTTGCTTTTAAAATTTTATAGCTTGATGGTAAAATCTGGTATAGAGTTATAGAGGTATTTTTGACCCTGATGCCAAGTTCTGCATTTCCCATAATACATCATCCTTTGCTCTAAGAAGTAAAAAGTTTCTGTTCAGTCACTGATGTAAAATGAGAACTTATCTACATTTCTTAAATGAGAATTTAACAATGTCTATTAAAAAGATCTGTTAAAAGATGCCATGTAATTATTAGTCCCCATGTATCCTTTATTATTCTGTCAATCACTGTTTAAGATTTCATGAAAGAGAAATATTAGATTTCAAGCATCTGAAACTTACAGAATCTGAAACTATAAAGCAACACTAATCTTTTCACAAATAACTGAATTATTTTAACATTCTCATAAGAAAAGTAGATTTAAAAAAATTAGTGAAAATGGAGGCTTTAGCTAGTTTTCATTCAATTCAATTATCCCAATTTTCATTTTGTATTTATAAACATTCTGTGTGGTTTTACTGTCATTTTTTAAGATGGGTGATGTTTTATGGAAGTCATTTTAAGTCATCATCAGTGACCTGACAACAGCCATCATGATTTTAACAGTGAGATTGACCCTGCCCTCCATGGCAGCAAGGTTAGCTCTAACACGAGTGCTCCTGAATTTCAGGCACTTAAAGTTTAATTTATCCAATGTATCTTTAGTGAAGGAGAAGATGAAACTGCTGGGATGTGATTGAAAGGTATTTGATTCTGAGCAGCTTTCTCCAGAATTATTTACAGCTATCTCCCCTCACGTTATGCTGCAGCCAGAGAGCTGCTTCTAAATCTTGGGACATCACAGCTCCAATTTTACTTTAGACTTTGGATGTACAGCTGGGCTGGGCTGATTTGCTCTGCTACAAGAAAGTCAGAGGCTGGGCAGGGTGTAGTGAGATAAACAGAAATCCCTGGTTTGTTTAAAGTGGGCAGAGTGTAAATCCCTACAGGTCACCTCTAGAAAAGGATTCATGGATAAGATTGTGTTTTCTACAGGAAGATAAGATTCCTGGCTCTGTTTTTCTCTCTACCCTTTATCACTTTCACTCAAACGCCAAGCTAAGACCAGCACATTTTCCTAGTGGTGGAGTACTGACTAATGGCCATAAATATACTTCTGAGTTGTACCTTTTCTGGTCATGCTCCTTTAACTCTGGGGAACAACTTCCAACAATGAGAGTGGGGCAGGGCAATACTTCTCTTTGGTTAAGCGTGCAAGAGTATCAAGAATTCTCTTTGTAGACAAAATAGTGTCAGCAAGTTACAAATTCTGGAAAGGGAATTCTGAAATGTATCACCTAAGGAAGAAGAGCCAGGGAATTACAAGAAGACAGAGGAAAACATGTCCAGCCAACAAGGGAGCATGTCACACACTGCCCTGCCTGTCTCCATTCATTCCCCAAGCTAAGCCTTGTTCTCATGGTCACCTCTGAAACATATGTGTCTAACTTCTGGTGAAGGTTGCTTTCTCCAATGAGGTGCAGTAGCCTTTCTAATCACATGAGGAGTTAAACAGTTACTCACCTGTGCTGCTGTTCCTGATAGCAAGCCCATTAAGGGAACAAGCTGCCTCAGAGACAGGAGCTCCTGCCCTGATTGTTCAGCTGCACTGGGCGTGCTGTGTGCACAAGATTCCAAGTTAAGATTTCAGTGGCCCTTCACCTCCAAGGTTTAACACAGGCAGGAGAATGAGATAAACATCACTGCTGCTTAACTTGGGAGTAACTCTACCAAGATGCAGTCTCACTCAGGGGCTTAAGCAGATCAGTTTGTACTGCAGGGCTCAAAGTTCAGCCCCTACTCTGGGGCTTTGCTCACTGATGGACATAGTACTGATTGCTTCAAATTTTAATCTCTGCACTATAAAACAGACATGATTATCTCTGATTAATAAAAGTCATCGCTTTGCAGGGGAGAAGCTAATATTTCCTGGAAATCCCTGAAAAATACATGAAGCTTTCAAAAGGTTCCTAGTATATGTCTTCCAACAAGGACACTGGCTAGGGATCAATCAGCTGATTTCTGGATCAGAAATTAAGCTGCATTCCAAAGACACTTTAGTGTAAAAGGACTGCGGTTTTAAGCATATTAATTTAATTCTAATTAATCACATTAATCCAAACATGTGGAAAAAACATAAAACTTTTTGTAGTTTCTCAAAAACTGCAAATCAAATCTTTATAGTCTCTTGACCCTAATATGTTATAGTCTAGTCTCAATACAGACTTTAGACTTAGAATAACAGAATCATTGAGGTAGGAAAAGATCTCCAAGACCATGAAGTTCAATCATCAACCAAATACTACCATGCCACATCTACTCATTTTTTGAACACTTCCAAGGATGGCATTTCCACCACTTCCCTGGGGAGCTGTTCCATCCATGATTATGGACTCACTTCAGAAGCAAATTAAAACAGTAGAGCAAAAGTATGGCAATAGAGGTATCCAAATCAACTGAAAGGGGAAAAAAATCAATTAATCAAAGGAGTGTTACCTGAATGCCAACAGACAATGTTTACTAAAAAGTGCATTGCAGGACTAAAGGCAGAGAGGTGACTGAAGTCACTGTATCCCAATCAAGCACCATCACTGGGATCTCAAAATTCTACTGCTTTCCTGCTGGCCTATGGATCTTGTAAACCAGTCACAAGCAGACCTACAGCCAGCAGTGCAACAACAAACCTGCTTTCTTCAGATACATAATTCTGTCTTATACGAGTTTCCCATCAGCTGTCTTTAGAGAAGAAAATAAATAATGCACTGCAAATTCTGCTTTAGTAGCAGAATGATGTGTCTGAGTTTGTTGTTAAAAGCACATGCCAGGAGCTGCAGCTACTGCTGTTACCTTTCTGTGAGAGGAGGAGAGCAGCTGGGAGAGGTGACTGCACTACCAACACCCAAACTGCATCTGCTTTGTGAGGGTCCCACTCCAGATATCCAGCACCCATCCCTGGCAGAAGCAGCCCTTTCATTTCACAGGGAGCTGCAGCACAAAATGAAATGGTTTGGTGCCTTTATCTTAAACCCTCCACAGTCACACTGGACATGTGTGTGCCCTGGGGCTTTGGCCCTGCTGTTTGTGTGAACATTTAAGAGATCAAACCAAGAGAGCTGGGCTTGCTGCTATATTACACAGCCTGTATTAATTTATCTCTGGTTAATGCCTACTATTTTCTGTTATCAAAAATTGGACTGTTTATAGATAATGAGTATATACTTCTAGGAAGAAAAGTACATGCGCAAATGTCAGGTTATAATGGCTCTTATAATTCAAATTCAATTTATAAAAAAAAAAAAAAGAGAGTATTTCCAGGCAGAGGAAAACCCTAAATGCCCTAGATTATTAGCAAGGCAGAACTACCACAAAACATAAGGATACACAAGGATAATTCTCATCCTTTTGAAATGAGCAGCCTAATTGACAGCTGTTGTGATTTGTTCCCTCTTCTTAGAGACAAATGACCTTTAAGGCACTGCAAGAGGTCAGTATTTCCAACACAAATGATTGGCAAAGAGAAAGACTGAAAGAAAAGTTATCTCTCAGAAAGGTTACCACCAGTACCAGATTCTAATCTGCCTTTGTGTCTGTGCTGTGCAGGGGGAATCTGTTTTCCCAGCACGCCTCAACCACAGTGCCTGCAGGAAAAATTCATACCAGAATGGGGATTTATTATCTTCCAAGGCATAGAGCTGGCTGTCTGACAGTCCCCTGAGAGCAAACTGGAAATTCTTTTTGGCTAATGCATGGCATTCAGGTCTGGCACTCTTCAATAATGCACGAGAGGTCTTTGCCTAAGGAATCCAGTAAAGTCCAAATTCTTGGTGAGTGTTAAATAGGTTGCATGCATGAAACACATTTTTCCATTTAAGTGGAGACTGAGCATAAAAGTTAGCTCTGATGGCCACTGTCTCATGGTTCCCTTTCTGCAGCTGAACAAAAGAAAGTTCTCTGATTTCCAACCTCCTTGAACTCCTGCAAGTTCAGACTCAAAAGTGATAAAGACTGAGGCTTCAGGCAGTGCTGCCCAGGAAACAGCACAGGTGACCAACTAACAGGGCTCAACAGAAAGGTCTGGAGAAGATACTCCTTTTGATAACAAGAGTCTGAAAATAAAATAGCATTTGGAAAGATTTTGTTGTATTGGAATAGCGTTAGTATAGTTTTGCCCATTTTTTTAACAGTTTTGCTTAAATATTTCAGAAATTAGTAATATTAAGGAAAAACCTTGATCTTGTTTTCTGGTATTTCACCCAGATTTTTTTTTCTTTTTTTTTTTTGAGACAAAGCCTATAGCAAAAATCTTCATTTTGCAGCTGTTGAAAACAATCAGGGAGAACATAGAAATGCCTTTGTAGTTTTTTCTTTTGGAGAGAAGGAAATGACACATACATAAAAGGGTTGTAAGCACGGTTTAAAAAATAATGGTTTATGCAGCATTTATCTTATGGCTATTAGGATCAGATACCTGAAACTGTAGGTAAAATCTATTTCTAATTTTCATGTAGCTAACCTATATTGGAAACAACACAGGCCAGAGTCTTCTACCCTTCTAAAAGTCCAAAGCTGAGGTCTCTAGACATTGGCTAGCATTACAGCTTAAGCCTTTGTACCCATGGAGCAGCAGCCCCTCATTCTTGCCCTGTGCTCTCCCTCCTGAGCTCCAGCAGTGTCAGATGTGCTGGCTGAGCCCTGTGCTCCTGACTGCAGAGCCAGAGCATCTCTGCAGAGCCCCTGGCTCTGGCACAAACAGCCTGCCCTCGTTCAGCAATTGCCTTCTCCTCTCTAATTGAATATGCACCACATGCAGAGTGCTTGGAATAATTGTTACCTTTAAAATGGATTGCAATTGACAGGAAGTGTACAATGAATTCCAGTCCTCTGCACAGCTATTTTCTGTGTTTAGCAGAAAAAGATGAATGCTGGAGACATGCCAGGTGCATTGTTTGACCAGATGTACCATAAGATCTTATGGAACCCTGTAGAACAGTGTAATGCTATAAAGAAATCTGAAGCTGCTTACTGTATGGGTTTAACGAGAAGAATCATAACAACACAAGAAAATCTTGATTTCTGCAGAAGAAATTATACTACCATGTCTTTCAATCTGAATTTCTTAACAAAATCCCTCATTATCTGACTGATGTTCCTGATTACTTCACCATGCTAAAAGAATGTTAATCTGCAGTCTCTTTACATGTGACTCCCCTTAAATTTATGTGAAAATGCTGTAATTGTTTCCTCTCTTTCAGCTGTGAGCTACATGATGGATGGTAAACAGCTAGAAATCATTGCTATGAGTAACCAATAACAGCAGACTTCATAACTCTGGTGCATCAGTAATTACCTGCATCATTTATGGTTTATATAATAAATTAGCTGCTTTCCTACCCATAATACTGAAAACCCTGGGTGTCCATATACACAAATCTTGTTAGAATATTCACTTCTATACTTCATTCTGTAGTTTCCATTTTCCCTCTTTTTGTACACCTACATTAGAGATTCCTTAAGTGAGAATGTGCAGGTGTGCTCTGGCCTCATTAGCTCCCATAAGACATGTGCCCCTTTGTCATCAGCATTTTATGAAGAATATCATATTCTAGTGTCTTAAACACATACACACACAGAGAATAAAGAAAAGTACTTTGAACCTATGAGGAAGAGAAATTCTCTTGATAAACAAAGAAATAAATATTTTCCTTAATTTTGCTTAAGCACAGAAACTGGAAAATAACACACTGAAATGTAATTCATACCCTGAAGTAACCCAGAACTGTAATGAAGCAGTATTTCTACAGAAAAACTCATCTTGTTGAAAAATTATGTCATTTTTGATGCTGGTAGGCTAAGGAACATAATACCATATGCAAACTAGTTTCCAAATGGTTTCATTAAAGTTTTTACAATCTGTTTAAACATTAAACATTTTCTTTAAATATTAATAAAGATCTTAGATTGTTAAGGTTGTAGTTTACTCTTCCAGCACAGTATCAGATGCCAGCAGTTAGCTAACATATACCAATTGGAATTATAACAGATAGGCCAAAATCACATTGGCATGTGGAGAAAGGTGTAAGGAACTTCCAAAGTGAGACCTGTGTCCTGGCTGCTCTGGAACTGCCCTGGATCACAAATGAGGCTCTCATGTGTCCTGCTCTGTGCAGTGGAGTCAGACTGCTTGGGGCTGTGAGAGCTCCTGCAGAACCAACACAGCTTTACAGAACGCACCAGAGCTTTGAAGAGCAACCTCTGAGACACTTCTCCCTACTTTGGGCAGTTAACACTTATCCCAAGTTTTTAAGTCTTCAGCTATGAAAAAATCCAGCCTTGTGCCCCAGTTGTGTGAAGCACATCTAGTTTTGTGAAGAGAATCCTCTCTTTGTATGTAGCCTGTGAAATCAAGCCCATCCTAATTATTGCCACTGATAACAGCAACTGTGGAATGCAGAAAGAGAAAAAGCAAACCAGAATCAATCTAGTCCTGGGTTAGGAGCACATTCTCACATCATCAATATGTACTGCTGAAACAGAGCAGGGAGCACTTTTACATCTCATACTTAGAACAAATATGGTTAACTTTAGTTTGAAGAATAACTTCTGCAATCTCGTGTTTTGTAAAAGATGATATTTACAACAATTCCCTCAAACATAATCAGTCAGAACTCCCTCGTCTGAGAATTTGTGATGAGGATAAAAAATAGAGGTAGGATTCTTCTTTTAAGTCTTCCTTAATTTTTCATACAGGAAAACTAATTTAGTAGAATTTTATATAATGAACCAAAGTCCTTTGATTTCAATGACATTTGGCTTATGCTATAAATGAGCAAGTTCTAAATATATCTAATGACAACAGAGTTAGAAACACTCAGCCTCTTACTTAAAATATACTTATGTCCCAATGGGATTGATTTTCTCTAGTTTGGAAACACTGACACTTCATGTTATTGTGTTAGATGATTTTAATACAAGATTTATAACTAAATTCTTCAGTTATGGAACAAATCTCTAGGAAAAAATCTGTCTGGTATGTATTTCTGTGCACAGTACATTATACTGCTAAATTGGAATATAGTAAAATTGTTCAGCACATAGGTCAAAATAGGTTTTAATGTTGAGGGTATTCATAATAGGTACTTTAATTAGAACCCTGTGTTGCCTTACACTTGCATGAGTATGTGTCACCAGGTTCATAATTGCTCTTCCTGAGAGGGCTGTGTTTGGAAACACAATTAAGATGCTATTTCTGGCCTGGCTGGGGAGGCTACACTGGGATCTCTGCAGAGCATCCAGCACTGGGATCTCTGCAGAGCATCCGGCGTTCTGCTGCAGATGGAGCTGACTTCACCCAAAGCAGTCTGAGGGCTTTGGGAGCTTTGCTACTTTTTGCTTGATATTTTTTTCAACAGCAATGCTTTTCCTGCCCAGAAGCCCTGGGGCAATGGAGCCCTTAAGGAATCTGAGCTGTTGTGTGACTCCTAACAGCACCAAACTGCTGCTGGCAAAGATCCATTCTTGCAGTCTGTTTCTCCTTTTTAACTTACATGATTTTTACATGAATGCTGATTCCTCACAATTTTCTTTCAAGGGTTGTTATCTGCAAAGTTCCCTATCAGCTGTAAGAACTTCACAAAGGCTTTGGTCAAAACTTTTAGAAGTATGTTGGTAACAATAGAATTCTCACACAAGAAGCTGCAAGAAGAAAATAAATACATGTAAATAAGGCATTATAATAGTCTAAAGTCCTTGCCAGCATCCTGTCTTTTTAGTGACTGCACAGCTGTGTTTCCATTGCACAATTAATGGCGTTCCTACCTTCCAAAGAGACGTTTGTACCAAATGGTAGCACAGTGCAAGACATACCCAACAGCTGACAATAGCTCATCTCTTCCTCATGACACCGGCTGTGCACATAATTAAGGGCTAAAATGCCCTTTGTCAAAAGTTTTCAGACTAAATGTCTAAATCATGACTAGGATTCAAATATGTCCCTATCTTTGCACATATTTTGGTACCTATATACTTTCATTAACCTACAATAATGAACTGGGGTACAAGTTGGAGGATCTTTTTCAAGCTTTTGACTTTTAATTCAGCTTCAGTCACACAAATTAAAGGAGGGATTGACCATTTTATGGCTCCAGAGAACCTGAGAAGAGTAAGGAGTGTTTGAAAATTCCAAACAGACAATCAGCACCCTCAGAAGCACACACTCATGTAGTAATTACAATTTTTCTTGTAAAAGCATTTTTCTGAGCTGCCCAATGATATGTCCCTAGTACACTCACCACCTGCTTTCCCACAGAATCTTACAGAAGGTATTTTAATCATTTCACTACACATTCTTAATTTTATGTAAAATAGTCACCTGAGCTCTCAGATTTAAGTATAGTTGAAGATGTATCTTAGTGTAGCAATTTTAATTTCTGCTTGTTTTACTATTTTTCTTTTCCCCTTTGTTCATGTCAGTAAAACATCACCAGTGAGACCATAATTAATTTAGTAGACCTGAAAACACTGGAAATCTTTGCAATACTTTTTCCAACAGTTCAGCATCTTCTGTTTCAGCTGAAGTCAAATTATGTCTCATTTATCACATCTCCATGGAGCACTCTAGATTACAGCTTTAAGTGTAAAGGAGTGTTAGATGAGAAAAGCCACGTACTCTAATACTTAGGGGAAAAGTGTGACACACAGAGCATAGCTGCTATTCACATTTCTCAGACTTCTTGTTCAAATTGCATCTCAATTCCTGAATAGCAGCCTACAACAGAAGGCAGACAAGCTGTTTAAAGATGACTCTAGAAATGAAACAAAAGAATTCCCCAAATTCCCACATACAGACATATAAGAGCAGATCAGTGAACATAGTAATTCAGTATCCTGCTTCAGATACTGATATTAGAATTGCAGACTAATTGCAAATAATTCTGCCCAATGTAACTCCAGAGTGGCATTCTGCCAAGGTAATGTAGTTAAAAGGTGACTCATCAATAATAGGTCTTAAAGAAAAGAAAAAGGATCTTAATATCATGAGAAAATCATACTATTCAACACTGTTCAGATCAAGAGCAATTCTCAGCATGAGGATGCTCTGCCTGGGTTAGAAACTGGTAATGCCTTGTGTCCATTCTCAGCTTCTATAAACAAAGCAGTGTAAATATGGGAAACCCTGAACAAGTAAATGTTGCACAGAAGCTAGACAAGTTATTTAGTAAAAACTCTTTTCTCTTAAATTAGGCCCCGAGTAAAGAAAACAACAATACAGCATCAGAAAATTACATGTGAACACTGATATTGCTGTCTGGTTTAGGTAAAATAGAGTAATTCCTATTTTATAGTTCTATAGTTTATTGTTCCACAGAATTAGTTTTACAAACTTGGAAGGGAAACATTACTATTGGTAGGTAGGAGCTGCAATATCACGTCAATAGAACCGATGCAAAGAGAGCAAGTATTTGTTCTGTAGTGTCAGATTGGCAGTGAAATCTGATAGTCATGAAGAAAAGACCCACAGACTTTATAAGAACCTTTTGCTTTTAGTCCTGATAGGTTAAAGGCCCCCATATAAGTCACTAACTCCTAAATATCAAAGACTAACTGAATTTCTTTCCAACATCCAAAACTTGGCAAGAAAGGAAACTGTTTTTAAGGACACACTTCAATAATTAGTATTAGAGTATATTTCCTCTCAGTAAATTGAAATAGAATAAATTGCATTTTCCCTTGTTAGAAATTGAATTGCTTGCAAGAGGTTAGGACTCTGGTGGCAGATCACAGAAAAAATAAAAGCACACTTGAGAGGAATGAAAGGGAAAGATGAGATTGATTTTGTGCTTTAATTTTGAATTATCAGCAGCAGTTCCTCTAATTCTAATAAAAAAGCAGAGATGCAAATGATCTATTAGGTCATTGCCATTTTAAAGACAACTATATTAAATTGACAACATTCCTATTTTTCTTTGATCAGAAGAAGAAGAGTCATGTCTTAAAGCAGCTAAGTCTCCTTTGCTACTGGAAGTTTGCTTTCTCAAAGCCACCACTTGTTTCTTTCTTTTGCTTATTTTTTTAACCATTATTCCACATAGCTCTTAATGCTCTGTTTATGTCCCCACTTCCACATGATCATGGATTTGCCATCCCAGGAAGAACATTCCAAGAAAGTATCATTTGAACTGTTCAGAATATATCCTTGAGCTTCATTTTCAGTGATTTTATTATTATCTGGCAGGTTTTTATTCTTTTTCTTCTACAAAGAGCTATTTCAGCTTCATAAGAGTACTTATTTAATCCTGGACAGCACAAGCTGTTAACAGTCTCTTCATTTTCCATTACCATCGTTACCTCTACCAGGGAATGGAAGAGGCATCAAGGTTCACAAAAATGTCCAAATTCAGCCTGAACACAGTTATTCCAGTACTACCACTATTTTCTGGCCAGTTCTTTATATCCCATCAAACAATTTTCCAGCTGCACTCTATTGTGCCCCATCTGGAGCAGAACCCTTCCTTAATCCCTGCAGAAACCAGTCCTGCTAAAATAAACTCAGCGAGTTTGAACTGCAGGAATCCCTGAGCACATAATCTTGAGACAACAGAGCACTGGGTCACTCCTTCCTTTGTGCCTGCAACATCTCAGTCCAGGAATTTAAGATAAATAAGCACTTTGGAACTGGTTGTTTCTAGTTTGTGAACCAAAGAAGAACTTGGCTGAGAAGCTGTAGGAACAGGCCCATCACCTCTCTCTTTTGGTGGCAGCTTCCATTCAGGGGTCATTCTGGGGTTATTTTTAGGTACCATTTAAGGTGCTGTACAGTAGCAAAAGTTGGTTGTGCTGCATGAAAAGGAGATACTGGAACACGTTTGGGAAAAAAAAAAAAAAAAAAAAACAACTTTGCAGAAATCCCCTTTTCTAAGCAACTTAACAAGACTAATGATCCAGAACTAGATCCAAATTTGATTGAAGACAGCATTTAATTTAAATACCAAATTCTTATTGGCTGCCTAATTTTCAACATTTTTGCTTTAAACTTCTTTTTTTAAGCAAAGTCATTCAAGACCTATGATAATTTTAACAGTAGGATTTGCCTTTATATCTGAGGCCAACAGTTTTGCTTTGCTGTTGGTGGTCAGAAGTGTATTCTGTGCCAGAAGTTTGTCCAGCTTCTCCCAAGCTGAACTTTGGTGATGGTGAGTAGATTATGCCAGAAAGAGTAAGCCATACCATGGAAATGCAAAATATTGCTGGCCTTTCCTTCCCCTTGGTGCTACTGGTTTTTTTCAGATCTTTTCCCTTTCCTAGTTCTTCCTCAGGCCTTATGAATCCCTTAAACCTCTCAGATCTATAGGGAAATAGAAAGTTATTGTGTGTCTTCCAGAAATCTGTTGGGCTGAAATTCATTTAATTCAGTAGCAAAGTCTACTGATAAAAAAGACCAGAATTTTTCCCAGGATATTGAAGATCCTGTAAGAATTTCTCTCTGCTAGTGTGTTTGCAAGTTGAGAGTCAGATATGCTTGCATATCAAAATGAACACCATAAACAAGTTTATATTCTATCATGAATTTGAGTTACTTTTGCTGATTCTTTCATCTAAGCATATTCAGAAATGAGCATTATATCATTATGCTGTGAGCATTCATTATAGCTGTATAAGTTTTCAAGAAAAATGTTCAAATCCAAATCTCTTCCCAATTTTGAAACTTCTAATCTGAAGAGAAATAAAATAAAGCAATTATGCTATAATAAAGGTTTCTATGATCTCAGGAAAATTATAGTAACTTGAATTCTCACTGCATTTTAATTCAAAAGAGTTAAGGAAAAGTAATTCTCATCAATTATTAATTTATCAATATCCCTGACTTCATGGAGTATTTTGAAATCTGTGATATATTTAAATAGAAATTTTAAATTATTGAAAGATAATAAATTTTACAACCATCACTTAACACTGGATTCTTGGGGTTTTAGCAGCTCTGCCACCCTTAGATCTCTGTAAAAGTTATATTCAATTTTACATTCTAGCTTCCTAGCTGCTGTTGGAGTATGGAAACTCCCTGTTTTGATGCAGGAATATATCCCTGTAGGGTGCATCCCCCAGAGAGGTGGCATTTCCCATGGTTTTGGCTAAATCAGTGCAGCTGCAGAAGGCCTGCAGGTACCTGCAAGAGGTGGATGACATTCCTTCAGCAGATATTAAATCAAGTGAACGAATGCAATATTGCCATCACTGATTAAAATTCAGTCAATTTTGCTGGAAGGAATTTGAGGATGTAATTCAGCCTCTACCCAATAGCTCTGTACTAATGTTGTTCCCTCATGAGGAAGGAATACTGTTTGCCATTCTGCTTTTACCCAGTCCTGAAATACTAACTTTATTCTCTTGAGATGAGAAGTGTTCCTTAAAATATCAGTATTTGAAAAATCTTACATTTTCCATCTCCCCAGCCACAAGAGGACTGTGGCAATGATTATGTTCATTTTCTCCTTTTGATGCTCCTTTAAGGAATTCTATTTTCATTGCAGGTAAGATTGGTACTTTGTGTGTTCCATCTTCCAGGTGCATTAGTTACTTACCTAGAAAATCTCTCTAACACTCAGTGAAAATATAAGTGGTTCTAGAAAATAAATTGAGTACCAAAAGCCACTCCGGCATAGATTATACCTCTAATTGGCTGGAACTTAACTGTGGAGGAGGAGGAAAGGATGGAGAGGAAAAAAGATCATGCTCTCCTTATCTCACTGAAAAGTTAAAACTAATGCAGTCTTTATATCATATCAATTTTTTCACTTGAGTTAAAATAAAACATTGATCTAAGATAAACTCAGTGGCTACAGCAAGGCTTAACATACAGGTTGCTTCCTTCCTCTGCCAATGAGAACTGAACTGCAAGGGGCATTTTCTAGAATGATGTCCCAGGTTAAAAAAGAATTTTCTAATTTTTAATCTCCCTTAGAATTTTCAACAGCTGAGAGTAATAGAAAAGCAAAGCATATTTCATGAATGATGTGTTTTTAAATACATAAATATTATGTCAATTTTACTATAAATCTTTACTAATAACCACTACTTACAGAGGAAATTACCAAAGCAAAGCAAATACTATTCTCAGTAATTCACTGAACTAAACACCTAAACCAAGTGCCTGGATTAGTTCTGAACTGGTGTTCTTGTAATTAATGCTCTACTCTGCAATGTGCTGGCATTGGTGATTTATTACAGGTCTTACATTAAAAGTATAACCAGATTTATAGACTTTGTGGAGAGTTAGAAATGCCACATTACAAATGAGGGGGTTTAGTTTTATAACAAAAAAATGTCTTATTGCTATGTTAAAATGGTTTTCTGGTAGCCCTGGGAAAACTAATAGTGGTGTATAAGCACTTTATGGCAATTTCATTTAGAGTAGAAAGAGGTTGGTAGTCTGTGGGTGACAAGGGAAGGAAATTTATGGTTATGGAGAAAATACTTCCAAACACTCGGAATCCAGGACTTTAATCCTAAATTTTCCTTCCCACAAAAGTAATCCCACTTGCAAGTACATATATTCAAAATATTGAGAATTTTTGAGTGGCATTTAAGCAGCCCCTGGGCCACAGCATGGCCCTGGCTCGTGGCCCCTCAGACAGGAGAGGATGTCACCCACATCCTACTGTGTATGGTGCCACTCCTTGGGGCATCCCGGGGTTTTTAAATTCCAGCTGAAATCTATTGATCCTATTTTTCTACTTCTCATCCAAAGGTCTTGACATCTCCTCTTTAAAATAACTCCAGAAACATCTGACTGAGAGGCATCTGACTGAAATTTGGGAAAAAAGCTCCTATGGATGCTGTTTCTTGACGTGGTTTTCAGAAGATCTCTTTAGAATAAATTGTTTTGCTCTGAAGGGGTTCGTGCTGCACAGCACTGACAGTAAAGTGCTAAATGGAATCTCTCCATGGGCTCTGTATCACTGTTGAACAAAACACAGAAGCTGAGCACTAAATAAAACACTACTCTTAAATACACTAATAAAAGTAAAGCCAAGAGAACAGTGGGTCATTTTTATGCTATATCAGCAAATGTCACGTTCCAGGAAACAGCATTCAGATATCACTCCTTTTATGACGATAACTAGTTCTGAAGCAGTTGTTTTATTTAATTCTTTCTAACTCGTGAGAAATTTGACTAAGTTACAGTCAGTGAATAAATGTCTCATACGAGTGAGTGACAGACTTTTTAAAAAGAGAGCAAACTATGTACAGAACACAGAAGATTCTGAATTAAGCTAACAAGCTACTTTTACCATTTTAAGGAGCTGAAGCTTTGATAATAGACCATATCATGGTTGTGCCTGGAATAGGAAGGAGTGGAGCCTGCTCTAATTTAGCTATTGAAATAACACCTGGATTTTTGCAACACAAAGGAAGAAAAGTAGTCTGGATTTAATCTTCTAGCAAGCAAGCAGTGATAGTCAAAGATCAAAATACAGACAAACTAGAGATAAGAGCGGGAAAACCAGCACAGTTCAGCAAAAATACATATTAAAAACCAAAAAATCTCACAGAAACAAAAAAAATATTTAGGTTATATTTGCTCAGGGGGTAGAAAAAAGGTTTATGTCCTGCAATTCAATTCCACCGTTGGAGGCATCTGACAGAAATGCTGTGGCTGCAAATGTTACACCCACTGTGAACAGAGGCCAAGGAAAGCAGCAGGGCTGTGCTGTGGGACACGACATGTTCATCCAGAGAGCAAAGGAAAAATGTGCTGCTCATGTTGAGTGCAAACACCCAGACAAGGATGAGGGAATTTTTTTTTTCTCTTTAAACAATAACTTACTGAAATCAGCCTGGAAGTTTGAAGTAGGAAGAAGCAGGAGGCACATAGTGAGTAAAAGGATGTAAGGTTGTGGGGAAATGAAAAAGATGCACTAAACTGGATTTGCAAGAAATCCATAAAGATTCTATCTTGATGGGATTGCTGGGAGACAAGGGGTGAGAAGTTAAAATCAGCTACACCAAGAAAGCACTCCAGGCAAGAGTAAAAGCTTGAATTTAGTAAGATTGCTGAGAAAAAGTATAGAGCAAAGGCAATGATATAGAAAAAAAAAATCTCTTTTCCTCAAAAAAAGTATATTAACAGAAGTTTTGAAAATACAAGAAAGGGAATTTAGTTTAAGAATGTGTGTTTCTAAAATGTGCCAATAGTACATCTACTTCAATCTTTTTTGAGTCTTGAATAAGATTTTCTAAATGAAAATATCATTCAGCTTTAAAACCTATGGAGTACTTTATCTCATCCCAATAATTAAAGTATGCAGTTGTGGCTCCTCATAGCAGTATCCTCCCCTCAAAATATTTTCATATATTCACAGATATCTATTTTATAGAGATGTAGATCCTGTCATGGCACTCCTGATACATTTTTCTGTTGTTTCAAACAATGCATCAGATGATATTCCCACAAAGACATGGGATCATGTTTGCTCCCAAGTGGAAATGAAAGAACTTATCATAATTTCTATGAGTCACAAGATCTCAGACTTAGAAGTTTTTGATGACTGGTTCCTCTCATCTAAATTTAATTCAAATAATTTAAGACTGCTAAACTGCAAATATTTTTTGTGTTTGTTTTAATGTTGTTCAATATTGCAGCACAAAATGAGGGCTATGGAATGTGTTCTTGGGATAATTGATGGTGCTGCCATGGGGTCCAAAATATCCTCCCATATACTAATGGGTTTTATGCCATTTTGCCTCTGAAATTTGTTTTAATGATTTTGACAGCTCTCATTTTTCCTTTGTTAAATCTTAGTGACTGTTACTGGAAATTTATTTTTAGAAGCACAAACATATTACAAAAAATACATAAGCGCACTGAGGACAAATAAAACATCTCCACAGTAACATTGTGGATAGTGATGCATGGCTGGTTGCTGACAGACTGACAAACTTCAGTCCTAGCTCTGCATCAGGATTTGTTAGCATAGAATCCTGAGCTCAAAAGTGACTTCAGAAATGAACTGCCCCTTTTTCCTCTCTGTGGTTATTTGGCAGCAATGATTGATTTTTTCCAGATGTGGTTAAATAGGAAAATTTATTTTATTAGTTTTAATATAATCAGTTGCAAATATAATCAAAAACATCCCCTCAAGGCAAACGAATATTTTGGCTTTGCTTGATTTTTCCCACAAGAAATTCTACCCTACTCAAGCATTTTAAGCTTATTTTATAATACCTTTAAATGACATTTTAAATAGTTTGGTTTGAAATTAGTATTGATATTGATGTCCATACAGTACAATAAGAATTTCCACCTGCAAGACAATATTCATAGCAATAAGAAAGGCTGCACTATATTTTAAAAGGGATAAGTTCTTAAAAGTCCATTTAGGATTATTTTTCTCTCTAGGCCTTGGTGTACCCATACCCAGGACTGCATTATGCACAGCCACTGGTGTTACCAGGAGCCACTTCCCAGGCTCCCCCTGTAAACATGAGTGAAGCTAATTTCCCTCGGCTTCCCTGCAGTTTGCATTGAAGCTCATATAACTTACTTGCTGTTTATGTATTTTACCAGTTGTCTATGTCAAGCTTTCATATACAAATCAGAGAAAAACCTGCAAGCAACTATGATTTTTAAAGCTAAAAGACACCTTGTGTCTAATTTGTCAGCAAGTTAGGTGGGTTTAAAATCCACCCTTGAAACAGCAGCAATTTCTGTTCCTTTCATCTAAACAGTTCTGTATTCCAAGGGAACCTGGTATAATCAGTAGTTTGCTGTAGACATGAGTCATAATTATGTTCTTTCTCTCTCATTTAAGTTGTTCGAGTTCATGAATTTTTTGGCTGAGAATGTCATCTTCTGTTACATGGGACTCGCACTATTTACATTTCAAAATCACATCTTCAATCCTCTTTTCATATTTGGTGCTCTTGTATCCTTTGCTTTAAAGAAGTACATATCTCTGTATGTGTGTGTGTGTATATGTATATTTTTACATAAAAAGAATGCATGTTCCATGTGAAAAAAGAAGTCAATAAGGAAACCAATCAGTTCCTTGAATACTAAAGACCAGTAAATTGTCAATTCCAAACACAATCATCTATTACCTGTGTGCTAATAACTGCCCCAGTGCATGTAAGCACATGTTCTTTGGACAGTTGCTGTTTTGCTGCTCTGCTACAGGCAAATAGCTTTAAGCCAGCTGGGGAACGTTTGCCAGTGGTTTACAAGTGGGGTGGGAAATCAGGATAAGTATTGGGACACATCTGTGGGGACAGGTGCAACACAGAACCTTTCTTCCTGTCTGGATCCGGTGCAGATCCACAAACTGGAGAGCTGCCTCCAGACAGATGTGTGCCATAAGCAGGAATTCCCCAAAATTCTTCAAATTATAGGAAGCCCTTAAAAATCACACAGTGCTGCTTTGCTCAAATCTTTCCTTCTTTATAATTGGTATCTCTAGCATACATGGAATTATTTACACCATCATGTGCCTAAGAGGTAAGAAAAGCTCTGTGTCTTTAATTCTGCCATGGTTTCTCAATAAATCTTACTCATAGAGCAGTATAGATTCTTTTCACACTGACAATTTATTCAATGATTTTTTTTTGGCTCAGAGCAGCAGCCCTCCTCTTATCACTTTTAAATGAACTGTAATAGCTTAGAAAGTTGGGAGCACACTGTTGATGTGCAGTAATTGTTATATGTAATTTCTAAGTGAATAATCAGGACTGCACCAGAGCTGCAGGCAGCTCCTGGGGCAGCTGCTGGGACTCAGACATCAACTCCCAAACTCTTCACCTGCTCTCCAGTCCAGGCTGCTCAGACTGGGAGTGCCATAATTGAGCTGCAAGACAAGGGGAAGGCAAAAAACGTGCAAAAAGCATATACAGGGAGCTCAGACTGGCTTCTCTAAACCTGATAATGGCCTCATGGCTCCAATTAAGGCAACTTTTGGGATAGTTCCACAGAGGAGTATTAAGGAACTTCATCAGAAGAATCTCAGCAGAGAAGGGGAAGAAAAAGCAAAAAGTGCTGGGTATAGACAATATGAATCACCAGGAAATAAAGTAGTAATAATCAGGTCCAAAAGTACATTTATTCTCTGAAAATTGCTGCTCAAGGACATAATGCTCTCTCTGCAATTGATGATGGGCATTTTCATGAAGAGCTGAAGATGAAGTCACATGTGACACAAATGTGATGAGTAGAAGTAGAGTGATTGAAGTGAGATATATAATGATGAATATAAAACCAGGATGTCTGGGGAAGGCAGATCTCTGCCACTGCACTGGGAGCATTAGAACATGGCATGTAAAACTTAAAAAGATAATGTCATATTTGTTTAGTTACACCTTAAAAATAATTTTAGAGAAATATTTGGGTTAATTCTTGTTTTGTCAGTAGCTTGTCCACTATTTTCCTCAACATCTTACATTTTAGGTGGCAGTTTTTGTAGCAAGAGCTTCCAACATATACCCACTTTCTTTCCTTTTGAATTTGGGACGAAAACAAAAGATTCCCAGGACCTTTCAGCACATGATGATGTTTTCAGGTAAGAGCTATTTTGGCTTTTTTTATATTTCTCCTGTCCACATTTAATGAATGACAAAAATAGTCATCTATCACTAGAAAAGGCCACATCTATCACAAAGAATGTGTTATCTTAAAACTCAAGATCATCTCTCCAAAGCTACAGAAGCAAGTGGATGCCTTCTGATCAACCTCACTGTGCTCTTGCCCTATTTTAATTAACGTTTTGGAAACCATTATCTTTCAATCCATTGTCCCCCATCTGTCTACACTTCCATGACAATTTGGGAATACCATGTTTTTAAGCTGTGCTGTTTTAGAGGCACCTGTATTATGCCTCAGAGTATTTTACATATCAGCAAATAAATACCCAACCTGGACAGTGTTAGTGCTGACATTCAGATCAAACATGGTCTTTGGCAATTCATTAAACTTCTGGAACAATTTTACTTTTAAACTTGAGAGGAGATAATTTCAATTCCACAGACCTTTTCATATGTATTCCAGCTTGATATTTAATTTTGTTGATTTTGTTAACCTTGTAGAATAATAAAAAAAAAATAAAATCCAGAAGAGGGAGCCATGTTCTAGTCTGATTTGCACATCAACCCCAAAACTGTTAAGGCTCATCTGGATTACGTATTTTTTTACTTGTACAAGCTCGAAATAATTCCACTTGACTTTCTAATGCTAGTTAGGAAAAACTCACTTATAAGCCAAGAATATCTGTTCAGTAAAAGACAGAAATACAGATACCCCTACGCTATTGATGATATAATTTCCTAAAATTAGAAAGTCAGAAAGTCAATCACATTTTTTGCTTCATTTTCCTGGTTTTTATGCAAAAAATTATTCCACATTTGTATGGATAAAAGTTCTTGATTGACAGCCTTGATGTACAGAGATCCATTTAGCCAGATAACTAGAGAAATACAATGTGCTGCATTTCAAGCTCCCTCATCAGGAGCACTCCACATCAGGGGGCCTCATTTGTGCCTATGTAATTCCAACCCTCCGGAGAGCAACACAGCAGTTCATTTCTATACCCATTCAATCCTTCTGCTAAAAGCTGCCACTGAAAATGTCACTAATTCCAGCGAGAGCGGGGTGAGGGATGATGACACATCCAGCAGGAGCTGCCTTTCAACCCAGCTGCTGCCCTGCCATTGTTCCATGGGGAACCTGGAGCTGGAGGTCTCTGGTAAGCCTAGCAGGTGGCCAGCTAGACAGCAGCATGAAAAATAGCTTCATGTCATTTGGTATCTACTTCCTGGGCTCCATTTTGGCTTTTGGTTGGCATCAGCTAAAGTACAGGATAGAAAACCTTCTGAAATCTCTCTTATTCTTTAACTTTTCTGTCCTCGTTTTCTGCAGTCAGATTTCATTCTCCACGGAACAGGAGCTGAAAGCAGCCTGCAGCTGAACGTGAGAACTCACACACACATTAGCTTTCCAGGACAATCTGGCAGCTGAGAACTGAAACAGTAGTATTGCAGGCTTCTAAAATTCTCAGAAAAGTAATTTTTATCTATTTCCAAAGATAAAACCCCCTCTATTTTGGAGAGAAAAATGTGTTTACATTATAATAAAGTAATGGCATAATCTGCAGCTATAATAATAAAGACTGTCTCTCATGCTGCCAGCAGCTGCACACTTCACAGGATACACAGATTTTCTGTGTAATTCTATTTTTTTAAGATGCACCAAGATTTGTGCTTAGTTATCAATAACATTCATAGTGCTATAAACTGATAAAACTGCATATAGTGATAAACAGAGGGGACAATGGCTGCCAGGAGAGAGACACATTTCTGATGAGTAAACAAGACATGGGGAATTTGAGTTTGAAGGAAATTATCTACAAAGATCTTTAGCAGCAGTCATAGAACAATTTGAGCTGGAGGGGACCTTTAAAGGTTATCTGGTCCAACCCTCTGCAATGAGCAGGGCTATCTTCAACCAGATCAGGTTGCTCAGAGCCCCATCCAGCCTGACCTCAAGTGTCTCCAAGGATGGGGCATGCACCACTTCAGTGTGGGTTTTACCATCTTCATTGTTGTGGCATAGCATCAGGTTCTTGTTGATCACAGGGGAAAATGGCCTTCATTCACCACAGCATCACACATCCAGGTGTGGAAAACAATGAATTTGGGGTTGGTTTTGTTTTCTGTCTTATTACCAAATCCACCAAACATTTACTGCTTGTTTTACTGCCACAATCACCAAAGTGATTGCTGAGAAAAATTGCTGAGAAAAGCAATTAAGGTCAGGCAGGTACACTGTTGATTGGCCTTTGATTAAACCTTACTCTGCAAAGAACTCTCCTGAAGTCACTAAGTTCTGCTTTTTGATGCATATCAATACAGTTGAGAAAAGGTGGAAGAGTTGGGTTTGGAGGTGGATTATGCTGGAGTATTTTGATTTATCATATTCTTTATCTGCTTTTACCACTCCTCTAAAAATACATTACAGAGGGTGGATTCACTTCTCACAACTGTTTTTAATCATGATTCCTGATAACATTCCATTGGAAATGAAAACTTGATTAGTCCTTCATACAAGGACTCATTAAGCCCAGGCTTCTCAAATTAAGTTGAACATCAGCTAAAGTGAGCAGTCCAGCAGTCTCTCCTCATGTGAAAAAGAAACATTTTAAAGTCTTAGACTTTATAGCATCTTCCACTCTTCTCCCAGCATCTTTATTTACTTTTTACTCTGTTTTCCTCTTCTCTACAACACATAAATAGGCAACAGAGAGGCTTGTGGGACAGTGCTACAGGGGCGGTTGTGTTAATATGAGCATTACAGCATCAGTGGAGCCTGAAAGGATGAACACAAATGCAGAAAGAAGCCAAAAGAGGCCCATGTACAGACAGCTGTTGTGCAGACATTTACATCTACACACTCATGCAGACACAGAGGTGGCAAGTGGCAACGTGAAGAAATCCGCTAAATACAAAAGAAAGCAAGGAAGGAAAGAACAGAAAACTATGGCTGCAACCAAAACACCAGGGCTGCCCACAGTTAGTCTTTCCTGGCAGATCCTTTTCCCACCAACAGGCAACACTGCAGCCCTCCTGGGCTCTTCAGAGGGCTGGGTTTGGAGAGGTGTTTGTGTGGGGTGTGGGCAGAGGATGGCTAACAGCCCTACAGGGCACACAGGTTCTGTTCTGGGGACTCTGGGGCTTAACCCTGGGCTGCTCTGCTTTGAAGGCTCTGACACATTAAAGGGTATTGCTTAAAGATGAATCCCTAGTGGCTGGCACAAAAAAATATCTGTTAGGAAATCTGTGATTCAGCCCAAGGATGAATGGATTAACACAGATGTGGAGCTGCCAACAATTCACCTCTGAAGGATGAGGGGAGAGAATCTCTGCTAATGGTTCATCAGAGCTGGTCCTTCTGCTGCCCCACTCTGTCCAGGGGTAGCTGAGCTACCAACATCCACTGCATCCAATCATCCCACTGGGCTTTGGTGGCAGTTCTACCTGAAGTTCTACAGAAAATTTAATCTTCCTTAACTTCAGACCATTTCAGTAGCTCAACATTATCTGAGGTTGTTAAAATTCCCTTCCTTCACTTGTATTATTACCTGGAAAGTATTTTGAGAGATATATACATACATGTATATATATATATACACACATATAGCAGTGTTCCTTGCTTCTCATTGTCTTTACATTTTAAGTGTATTCATCTGCTTCTCACCACTTGAGTTGTTTACTTTGATTATCTATTTTTCTTTAGTTGAAACTGAATTATCTCTTATAGACCATGTTAGTCCTTTATAAATGAAAAATACAGAGAAGTTACTCACTATTTTTCTGAACTGAAGAAACAGCCAGTCCACTGCTCAAGAAGACATACTAATTAACTTTTATATGTATGTATATATATGTGTGTATATATATATATATTTCCCCTCTTACAAAAAGAGGTGTTCTAGATCTAAAATTAAAGGTGTGCTGCAACTGTGGGAAGCAATATTGTTTTCCAGTGAAATGTATCTGTTCCAATCATCTACATTACCACTATAACCACTGAAATAAAGACCATTTCAATAGTTATTCATTCCCTCCTCAGCTTAAAATGAGATTATATTCTTTCCCTGTTAGAAAATAGTAAAGCACTGCATCCTCAGAGATATCTTTTACACAAAAGCAAAGCCAAGGACAAGCCCAGTGTCTGCCTGCCAGGTTTTGAACCTGCTGCCACTGAGTATTTTCAGATAGTGCAACCCCAGTCTGCTCCTTCCTAGCAGAAATGGCTTTGTGCTGTTCCCTGCATAAACTTCTATACCAAATAATTGGAAGCCCAGCTTCTATACCAAATAATTCACATTCTTGCTATGTAATCTTAAAGAGCTTTTGAGTTCTAGGCCAAAAATAACTGCATTTAGCAGTTAATTAAATGATTCTGCATATGTCATCAGTGCCTTACAAGACGTTTGATTACTAGATTTAATCTCTCAATACTTTGCAAGGTACTTTTTGGACTCAGCATGTATTGTGTACATGTAATGATTTTGCTCTCTAGAATTATTTTGTGAAAGTTTTTTGGAAAACAATAAAGTACATTTAAATAGATAAATTAAAGGCATTAGAAAATATGGAGTATTATTTGTATTATGCATCCTGAGGGCTGCAGGCACTAGCAGGTTTTTTCCCCCTTCAATTTTTAAACATGGCATTTTGTCAAGACCTATTTAGTCCCTTTATTACTACCTATGGAGCTTTTTTTTTTAAACTCATTTAGCTGTTTTCACCACCTTTGTAATATCTTGTTTATTCAGTCTCTGTGGGTGTATAATTCTACAACTATTATAACATTTCAAGTACATTAATTTATTCTGCATCCCCTTTTAGGTATTTAAAATCATCTTTGAAAAACTATTCATTGTTTTTAAGTCATGTTTTTCTGACTAGTCTTAGAACATTAAATTATTTTAAGGGAATATAGTCCATATTTTCAGGGAAGCAATGAGTAGCATATTTAGGTACAGATTTTAAAGCCAACCCTCTTTTTCACTTGCTCCTGACTTCATGAGTAGTCCCACTTAAACAGAATACAGATTTCTTTTTCAACCTGCATTAAGTTCGGATCACTATTTAATTTGCAATTATTCAAGACAAAGAATTCAGTGGACATAAAGCAAAAGTGTGATTATTATGTGAATATGAGAGCACTTTCATTGTTCACTTTTGCAAATTGGCTGCATTAAATCCCACCCTTCCAGTTAGCATGATTCAGCACTTTATAAGCAGGATTATGATCAGAACATTTCCTCTGCCCTTGGAACTGGGTTTGGACTGAAAAGATTAAAATTCTGTTTCTCTATCTCATTAAGTTCCTCCCCCTTGTCTGGTTTCAGGTTTGCGGGGTGCGATCGCGTTTGCGTTGGCCATTCGCGACACGGACTCGCAGCCCAAGCAGATGATGTTCACCACAGCCCTGCTGGTGGTGTTCTTCACAGTCTGGGTGTGTGGGGGAGGCACCACACCAATGCTCACCTGGCTGCAGATCAGGTCAGTACTGTCTGTGCAGCACCAGCACAACAGGATCCCTATGGATCCACCACTACATCCTTACAACTTCCTAATCTTACAGGTGTGCTTTGTATGAGCTTTAGCACAAAGGGAGGGGTTATGCACCTGTGAGAGGCTCCAGACCACAGGGAACGGGTCCTTCCTAAGTTTGTTATGGGCTTAGATGGAGGTCAGACACATCCTTGTTTCCTGAAAGTTTGTTTCACTACTGCTCCTTTCAAACATCATGAATACATCCTAATGGCATCCTCCTTGCTGCTGAGGAAAGAGCTACACAGGCAGACTTTGCCCTCATCCTAAAATCTGTAGTTACTACACAAACATCTAATAAATGGTGTATTTCTGATTCTAATGAGAATATGCTGCAAAAATCTTCCTCCACTGCTGCCTCATTCAGGCATTAATTTATTATGCATTGTTTTATATCTTTTTCTTCACTATATTATTTTTTTAATTACTTCATGGTCACTTGTATTCACAGAGAGCAACAAATGACAAGGGAGGTTAAATTACAAGAGAGGGACATAGAAAACTGGAGTAAAAAGGATCTAATTTAAATGCAGTGTCCTTCCAAGCTTTTTTGAAACCCAACTTTTAATAATGAGTGTACTCATGCTGGTTATTGATTCTGGTTACTTCACAATCCATTCAGAACTCCCTGCTGTGATTTGCAAGATCACCACAGAAATCGTCAGTATCGAGATAGGCCTGCAATTCACAATTCCTTATCATTTATTCTATATATAGCATGTTTATCTTGTTTGTAAAATGATGTCTGATTACAAGCCTTCATGTCAGACTCTTGCTATGAAATAGCAGCTGAAGATAACCAAATTGGGGCTTTTACAAAGAGCACAGATAAAACTGCAGACAAAATAAGGACTAGGGTACAAGTGCACTGGATAAACACGGATGCAGGCATCCATGTACAGTGGGGAGGTTTTCTATTTCTGTGACAGCTTGATTCTTCTTTATGACATGTCTCATGTCCCATAATGTCAATCAAGGCCATTACAGTTTGGATACGCTCTGGCACTATCAGTCATCTTTCTGAGATTTGCCACTTCTTCACTGTCAGTCAGCAAGTGTTTTTCTGTGTGGCAATGGAAACGTGGGTGAGGAAGAGCTTTCTCAGTAGATCTTGGGGAGCAAGTCAGTCTGGGTTTCTATAACAGGAGATAAGGGATAATGCTGAGAATACAGTAAGGGGAAAAGGCTGGGAGCAATGTGCAGTCTGAGTAGTCAATGTGCAGCCTGAGAGCTTGGGTCACTAGATGCCCCTCGTGGTTTAGCTCTCAAGGGAATTTTTAAATTAAGATTGTGAAGTGCTTTCACTAACAAGAAAATGAATTGGATGCAAGGGCATTTCTTCTGCTCCTTAGTGCTACCCAGAGGTGCAAAGCCCCCCAAGAGCACAAGTGAGGGGCTGACTCTCATATTGGCTGTTTATACTGTTCAATGCACATGCTTCTTTCTCTAGACTCTTGTACAATAGATTTCACCAAAGACACTGAAAGTAGACAATCATTACTGATTTGAAATGCTTATCTCTAAGGATTTCCTCTGAATCCCATCAGATCTGCCAGACATTTTTATCAATAATATAAATTGAGTTTGTAATCAGGCTATCGATTTTCTTACTATAAAGCTATTAGGTTCATAATTTACACTTAATTTCTTGACATTGGAACATACATCTTCATAAATTATGAGGAGGTCAGAGATAAAATTTTAAATAGACATCTTTAATTACAAATTTATATTGAGGCTCTGATTTCTCCTTCTAGTGAAGATATTTAATTGTATTTATAATTTATTACACCTCAGTGTGGACTTTTGTCCTTAGCTTCCAGCATATATCTTTTTAGTCTTAATTAATTTTGCTAAGTAATTGTATTCAAAGGTGGTGGTAATTCATGACAATTGACACTTGTATGGATTCTGGCAGAGGAGTTTGCTGAGGAAAGTTATGGAGCTGTGGCAAATGACCCCAGCTTGCTTGGTGCAATCCTCCAGCATGCTGGCACCTGTGCCTGAACAGCAACTCTGAGCTGCAGCTATCCCCATGGTTCTTTAGAAGAAAATGATGGTATTTTTCAAGCTAGTTTGGAGGGTTCAGCTCACAAAACCAAGGAAACTGCATTACAAGTAGAAAAATGGTATGATTGTGTCTGAAGAGATTTATTGGAAAGGGTTTGTGTGCCATCAATTACAGACAGAAAGGGCTGGAGCCAGGGAAATGAGCAAGCATGGCTATGAGCACAGAAGAGGGGCTCTGGTCTCACAGCAGCCCTTTGTGACAAACATTGCTCAGGCACCTTCCCAGGGCAGCTTGAAACTCCTTGTGAGATTCCCCAGAGCTCCAGGGAACCACATCTACCACTGACACTCAAATGCAAGGCACAGTGCCAGCTCAGTTAATCCAAACAACTAAAGGTATTCACCTTATCAAAATCGTGCTTATGGGAAATTAAAAATACATGAATGGTCACAGTGACTACACTGGCTTTCCCTACAGAAACTACAAGTTGCTGTATAGGTAAACCTTCTCAGGAGAGAATGTCAAAAACAGCACAAGCAAGTAAGTAACAGTGACAAGCAGAGTGTGCTTCTTTTGCCAATTTTTCATCATAAAATGATTATCCAGCAGATAATGCATTTAATTCATCTGGAGGCATTCAGAGACTAATAGAAAAGAGAATGTGATTTCTGAATCTATTTGGATGGACTGAATCTGATTCACAGCACTGCTTTGTGTCCCCTCTCCCTCTGTGAAATAGGGTCCAGCTCCTATCATTAGTTCAGGAGAGGCAACTCTAAACTCCTCAAGGTCAATCAGCTCTGTCTTATCCTAGATATAAAATCTTGGGTTTATATGGTACAGACCAACTTACCCACAGTTTGGATTCAAAAGATAAATAAATCTATCATCCATTCTGTTCAAGATACATAAAAATGACATAAATCGGAAAGAGCTCGCACCCATATATTTACATTTGTCTGCCATAATGCATTAGTGCTAGGGCAGAAGACATTACTCAGATCTCTACAGCCTTCTTGCTGTATATCATTGCCACATATTATACCACGTTTCAATTATTTATTGCTCTCTCCATAATTTACATTGGGAAGTTCTCTTAACAGAGATCAAGACACTTGGTGTATAAGGGAATGACAATTCCCTTACACTTTAATTCCCTTACAATGACAACTTTGAAATAAAAGTTGGAATGCAACTTCTTCTGAAAAAAAATCAGTCTTTGTCTCCATAATAACTGGATTCCCATAATTTTCCCCCTCTCCTCGCAGCAATACCATCAGATCTGTGCTTTTCTTCTTCAGATAAAATTTAACATAATGTAAATATAATCTGTCACTCTATTTTTAGAGAAAATATGTGTCCTCAGAGATAACTACCAGTTGATTTATTCCAGGAATATGTGTGGCTTATACAACATTTGCAAATTGTTGCTAAAACATATAGTAGGATACACTATCAAAAATAACCGTGTGCTACCTAAAAAGGCTCAACTTCCATCTCTCATGTAATGCAGCAACATCAATCAGCTGTGTCACAAGAAACCAGCTAAGGGCTTTTGTAAAAAAAAAAAAATCTTAAATGTATCCCAGGAATCCACTAAATTTATTAATAATAATTCTTGCTCCCTTTATTTAACAAATAAATTATATTAAAACATATATTCCTACTTAAACTCTATCTTGAATCTAAGAAAAGTTCTTAAAGCCTTGGAAATATGACCTGCTAATAACAGAATTTATGGCTAAATGTGTCTATATGTCCAAACACAGTTTTAACAGAAATCCATACCAAAAATTCTCATTTTACTACTGCATTTACTCATACACAACACCTTTCAAAATGAGTCTTAAAATTCTTGGCAAAGAATGAATATTTCCTCACTTTATTGTAAAAGAATGAAACCTACACTTTTGGAAATGGCTTATTTATTTTAGCTGTCTCCTTTGTAAACACCTGAAACTCTGAGTTTCAGGGAGGGTTGGGTGTTCCCTTTCTGAAGATGAGGTTGTATTTACAAGTTCCCAGTTGCCTGGTGCAGTAACCCAGCACTTCCCAGCACAGAGGTGGTGCAGGTGTTTACAGCACTATCAGCAGCCACACTGAGAGCAGAACTGGCTGCACCACCTCCCTGAGTAATACATTGTCCTTTGACAATGTCTTAAAGTTGTAACAGGAAAAAGAATTGCTTTTACTCCCCATGTGAAAGGACAAAAATATTCAGTCCTTGGCAGACAATGAATAAACCTGGATCAGCATGTGAGAATAATTCCATAATACATCAACACCAAAACAGAGAGAGCCATTTAAGTTCCCAGTCAAATTGAACTATTCAATAAATGTGCCTTCAGAGATGCTGAGCATTACTTGCTAATGCTTTTGGATATATGATTTCCTTTGTTCCCCATACTCTGATTAAAAATAGAGAGCTACATTTTACAGCAAATCTGCACTGAGAGGTTTGAGGATAAAGGATTCTCCTGACAGGCAGAGCAAAAATTCACAGCTGTTAATAAAACATGTCCTATAAAAGCATTGTGCTAGGTATTAGGTCTTGTTTGTTTATCATCACCTTCTGTGTAAATGTTTGTCAAGAGACTTCCAGATTCTTTGTGCATCTCTTTGCAGCTGTTCTCCAGTTAATAGAAAGAACTTTATTCCATAATCTAAATAAATACTGAGCATCTTTGAACAGTAGCTTTTACTACTGTGCCTATCTGGCCATTGCTGTTGATAAATGTACTTTAGAAAAGAGCTGTCTGTGTGCCTGGCTGCCCTTAAGATCACACCATTTCTAATTCACCTTCAGTTCCAAACATCCAACTTACTCTAAGCACTGAGGCCTGGCATACCCCATTTTGGGAAACGACCAAGGCTGACTAAAGTCACATTCTCAGCAAAAGCATCTCACTCAACAGAAGGAGCCAACATTTTGGGTCCTTCAGTATCCAGTAGCTTGTTTCAACACCAAAGGCTAAGGCAGTGCCTATGTTTAGCAGGATGGCTCATTAGGGATGTAGATGGGCAGTGGGGTGAAATGCTGTGCCATGACTGTGTATGGCTGTTTTTATCTACCACAAAACAACCCAAAAACCTGGTTAGTTGAATATGATTTTGTGTTTATCTCAGCCCTTTAGCAGCTGCTTATAGACTGCTGCAAGACAGAACTTCATGACAGAGCAACCACAGTAACATGATCTTGGCCAGGATTATAGCATTACTACTGCTTCAGTAACAAATTATTCTTTTAATTATTCCCAAACTCTGTAGTAGCATTCCCTGTGTCCAGCTGTGTTCAAGAAAGGTACTGGACAGAATGGCCTCCTGACAGGTGATCTGGGCTGCAGTCAGCTGAGGCAAGGAGGACTGATCCTTTTGCCTGGTTAGGAGAAGCCTGATCAGAATATTGTGCTGCATCACCGAGTGCTGCTCTGCTCATGGGGAGCATGAGACAGTACATCTCATCACAGCCATTCCTTATCAACTAGAGCCAAACTGGAGTTTGATCTCAAGTGCCTCTCATTTATTCCTAAACTAAGGACACACATCTTGGCTTTCCTGTCTCCCTCACATGGGCACACAAGGATTATCATTCCTGAAACATGGCTGGTCCATGAGACACTAACTCTACCAGCCAAGATTGTGTGTACATATCTTCAGATGATCCATAATGCAATACTTAGAAACTATTATGAACCTTGTTAATTATTTTGCTTGTAGTCCTTGGAACACATTTTCCTGTCCTCATTTGTCAATAAGAAGGAAAGTCAGTTTAGAAAGAAGGTTTAGCTAAATGTTTTTTCCTGGCCTTGGCAGGTTCTGACCCATATTCCTTTGGGTCATATTTCCTCTAGAGTTCTAGAAAACAGTTTAGTTGAAGTGAAGTTGTTATTTACAGTTGGAAACAGAATGTTCAACTGTAATTTTTAGTGACCACAACACAGAGATGAACAGTACAATTAAAGGCAAGCTATTTTCAAGCATGGTTGTATTTCTGTGCCCTTTGTACTGGTTATTATTTTGTTTTGTGTTTAAAACAGTCATAATCAGCCTAACTGGTGTTCCCTCTCAGTAACAAATATAGCTCCAATAAACAAAGTTTGATCTGGTTTGCGGGGTCATATTGCTCTTTAGCCATGGTACAGTATGTATTTAAATCCCACTGCAATAAACACTCTTGTTGGGAGGCCAATTTCAGCCAGGTCTCTTCAGCTCACTGAGAATTTTTTCACCCAGACACGCCTTCAAAAGAGATCACACTATCTTTGCTTGGGAAAGCATTTAATCCTAAAAAAAAAACCCTCTGAAATCCAGAAACAGCTGTAATTTAAATGTAACAAGTCTAACCATAAATGCTGCAACTATTTTTAGTATACTGTCCCTAGGTGGCCAACTGTCTGTTCCTGTGAACATCTACAGGACAACCTTTGCCTGGCACCTTTTATACTGATGATAGTTTGAATATTCCTGCATTATCACTAAAGGCATATACATGAGGAAACACATGGCTGACCCCAGGCTCTCCTCAGCCTTAGGATGTTACTGATCAATGTGCAGATTCTCAGGTCACAAGATCTACATTGCTGTTTAAAAAGGGATTTTCACAATTTTGAAGAACACCTTGAAAATTATTCAAGTAAAATTAAACTAACAAGGAAGCTTTCATGTGTTCATGGACAGCCCAATAAAGGCTCAGAGGAAATGCTGTCCCAGAGTTATTGAAGGAGCATTATCTTCAAGACACACTGTTTTGCTGATGAGCTCCATCATTGTTTGCACGCAATATTCTGGGTGCAACAGAAAAATAGGAATTTGTGATTCACTTAGGAAACTGCATGGCTGCCAGTCCCTCTCTGTGCACCCAGTAACTCAACTCCCCAGCAGGCTGGGGAACAACTCGACCAGGAAGACAGTGGAAAAGGCAGAAAGATTTGGCCAAGAGATCATTGTCATCCAGCATTTGTACAATTTGCATGGCAAAGTATTGATTAGTTGTCACATGGGTCACAAAGAGCAGATGATCAGATGCTGGTTTATCACTTTGTTCCCCTTGATCCCCTGTGCTAGCACAGGCTAAAATACTGGGTTAGAACTGAGTCAAGGATCTTTTTTTAATACAAAAATATTGCTAGATTTGCTACTTTTTCTTTGGTTTTTGCCACCAGTTCTGGATTTGCAGGTATGTAAGCACTTCATGTGTATGCAGTAATTACAAAAAAGAGCAAATGGTCTGGAGTTCCTGACTGAAGCCATATTAGAAAGGCATTCTGCTTCAGACCCAGAGGAGCTCAAAATCACACATGAAATTACCTTTGAGCAAAGGAAACATTTCTTGGGAGACAGCCACACTGAAAGGGTTAAGATGGGAACTGCTTTTGCAGTGGTAGCTAGAGCATGATGAGCCTGGGAAATGCTATAAATCAAGAAGCACTATAAAATTGGACATTAAATGTATTGGATGTTATTATAAGAAAAAGAAATTGGATAATTTCCTCTCATTTCTATCAGAAAATGAGAAATCATCCAGGTAATGAATCTCAGTGATCTCCTGAAATGCCTGTCATTTATTTGCAAGGTACTTCTCTGCAAAGATAAGGTGTGCATTTGCTCTCTCACAGTTATTCACCACAGCATTTTGCCTGAATGGCACTAAAGACTTATAAACATTTGTGCTTGATAACAAAAAAAAAAAAAGACTAAAATACAGAGGACTTGGCTTTCTGACTGCAACTGTGGAGGCAGTCCAGGGCAGATGTTGAATAGGAGATTTTGGATGGCAGTTGTGACTGGTGCACGACTTGTACACGACTCCAGCCATCAACTCTGTTGGTCTTTATTGGCCAGAGTGGTCTAATTTTGAGCACAGTCTCCTAACAGGGCAGACAGCTAAATCTCACCTCACACAGCTTGTATTTCTAGCTCCACATGGCTATTGAAAACAGAAAAAGATATGAAAGATACACTTTTATTGCTAGACTATTTGGTACAAGAGAGAAGGAATATTACACAACAATAAAAGATTCATGCCTTTCAGTTTACTAGCACCAAATGGTAAGATTAACTTTCCACAGGCCAAAAACCCTGAATAGTTCCAGAAAACTATAAATAAATCTATAATTTCAAATAGAAACTATCCAGCCGGATTTGTGTCAATTAAACTATTTAGTTTATCCTATTTTAAAATACTGCTGCTTTGATATGTCTGAGTATGCTAAAAAAGTTTTCTTCCATCCAATGCAGTAACTTTATTCTCCCATTAAAACTTTTCTCCTTGTCATACAAAAGATAACTGCTATGCAGCAGTCAACATAATGAAGTTATTCAAATTACAAAGAACCAAATAAACCTATCTGGAAATAGTGCTAGGAAGCAAATTAATTATTTGGAACATGGGAATGAGACTGATGATTTATTGCTTTCTACCAAAATATCCCAAATTAATCTGAAACTCTAAAGACTCTGCCAGAATTAAATTGGAGCAAGCATAAACCCAGCTTATTTCAAGCATTTGTCAAAACTGTGTCATTTCAAGGTAAGCAAAAGGTACAGAAAAATAGTTTGAGCCTTTAAAAGTTTGAGATAAATACGTGGTATCAAACTGGAGTCTAGACAAAATAAGGATTGTATTTACTTAGATAAATCTTATAGTCCTGGTCTGTAAGCACTGAACAAGATACTGCTTAATTCTTTCTATTATTGCTCAGAAAATTATGCTTTCTGCAAAATAAGTGGTCTCAAAACTCACTGAACTTTGATATTTTAAGAACTGTGTGATGCTGTCAGAGGGACTAAAAATAGAGCATGGAAGTAATGGTTTTCACCATTTGTTAGTCTGCATAATTTCCAAAGTGCGTACGTTCATCCTTCTCCTATTTTGCTCAATTAAGAATACTAGAATTTTTTCAGCAATAAAAAGGAAATGAATGCTTCATTTAGAAGGGATAAAAGTTTTCAGCATGACCTAAAATATCACTTCAATATGAAAAAACCCAAAAGTTTTCAAACTTTCTCAGTTTTTTTAAGTTTTCCTGTGGTTTTCTGTTATCAAATATTCCACAAAGTACAAAAAACATTTCGTTTTTTTAAACTCTACATTTAAAAAAAAAAAAAAAAAAAAAAAAAAAAAAAAAACCCAAACAGACCTTGTGTCTTCCAACAAGAATAAAGGTATAGAATAACTGGGAAGATTTGGGGTCTTACAGTCCCTAAGGGTCTTATGCAACATATGGACCATGACAAATATTCTAACGAAACAATAGTGAACCTAAAAAATAAAAACATTACTGGGTACATCTGGGTTTGCAGAGGAACTTTGTGGCAGGAGAGAACTGTGACTTCAACTTTCATGAAACATTCCTCTGGAAATCCTGAACTTTGTGTTTTTGAAAATGTAGAGTGGAAAGAGAGGTCTGGCATGCTTGATAACAAGCCTATCTAATTGTTCCAGAATTAGTTGAATGTGAAAAGTTAATTAAAGCAGATATTAAGTAATCGAGGCTCTGTATGGCAGTCTGGGCTTTTAGCTTTTAATAAACAGATAATTACAACGTAATAGAGACTTTTGTATAGGGAGTTATCAGAAACAGTCCAACAGTGACTGGCTGGTCAGTACACTGATGAGCTTTAAATGAGAAAATCTCCTCCTATCTCAGCAAGAAGTACTTGGTTTCAATGCCCTTAAAATTATATTCTGCTTCTGCATTTTTTCAGTTCTTCAAATATACACCATTTTGTTATAGTGACTAATAATATATAAAGGGATATTCAAAATAGACATAAAATTATGGGTTTATAAATCCAAAATGTTTTCTATGCAAATAAATATACAGAAAAGATGTTTGTACAAAAGTTTATGTAGAAATTTATGTAAAATATCCTAACAGGAATCCTAAAAAGTGACTCTTTGCTGCTCTTATTGCACAAGTAGACAAGGGGTATAGGGTGATCTTGGAACTACCCAGTTGCTTTTGCTATTCATTTATTCATGAGCACTAAGCCTGGTCAGGAATTACAGAGTGTGTTCAGGGAGTCTGCCTGCATCTTGATCTGAGTCTTAATCAATCCCTGAGCTTTTCTTATCCCCACCCCAAAGAATCCCTGCAAATGCCATGGCGGCCTGTTTCCCACCTGGACACAGCAGCCACAGCCGCGCTCTCCCTCCCTGGCTTTGATGGTTTGCTTCCTCTGCCTCATTCAATTTCTTCCACCCTCCTGGAAGAATTCTAGCCCAGACCTCATCAGTTCTTCATCTGGCTGCACATGCATCATGAGATGAGGAAAATAGAGAAGTTAGAAAATAATTTTAATTCGCCAGAAAATGAGACAAAATTATTGTGTAGACTGGTGGCTAATGTGTTCACTAAGGAGGTGTCAGCTTCGGTCCAAGCAACTATTTCTGTTCCATTTTAAATGAGTTATCAGCTAAAATATATTCATCTTTGGCAGAGTAAAGTTCAGAATCCAGGTCTTCCAGTTCATTAGTCTACAGAAGAAATGACTGCTCACATGTTTTCTGATCTAGTAGTCCTCACATATGCATACACTTGAATTTGAATGCTATTTTCTCAGCTTAATTCCAGTCTGCAGTCAATGTATTTTCTTATTTATGCTCAATGCAATTCTGGGAAAAGAGACATTGAATTCTCCATCAGAGCATTTCTTTGTATCACCTTGTGACTTTGAAATCTAAGTCATAATGGATGTGTGCCACTTTCCTATCACTTACATTGAAAAACAGAATTATAAAGTGACAAGCTCTCCAAGTTAGATCAAGCACATGTTGATACAATTTATTACAAGCATCTCAATTTACACGTCCCAGAAAGGAGTAATGATGCACTTTTAAAAGTAAAATTAATTAATCTTTTCTTTGTTTCACAAAAGAAGGGAAGAAGGCTCTTGCCTTTCCAGATGTAGATGTGGCCCAGGCTTTAGTTGTGGACTTGGCAGTACTGGGCTGATGGTTCAACTCTACAGTCTTAAAGGTCTTTTCCAGCCTAAATGATTCTGTGAATCTATGGGGAGTTTTAGGCATTAGACTTGTTTTATGCATTAGACTTGCCCTTCAGCTCTGAAGTTGACTGCTCCGCTCACTAAGGCAGGAACCTGAAGCCAATACCAAACCATCACATATTTATGAATACACAGACAGAAATATCACATTGCCTGAAGTCACTGGCCACAAAGAAGTATTGGAGCCCCAGGGAAGTTGAGTGGCAGTGGAGAAATGGGGACAGATCCTTAGCTGGTACAGGATGTCATAATGACATTCATTTATTTTCTTGGCCTGTAGGCAGAAGTAGACTATGCTTTCAGAATCCCTGATCAAGGCAATTTCTCACTCCACTTTCTCACTTTGTCTCTTCTTAATCTCATGCAAGCTATTGCCTTCCTTGTCATCACAGTTAGAATTCAGATAGCTCCTACTTGCTACATACAGCAGTTTATTCTTCAGTTTATTTTTACAAGAAGGCAATGGGAATGGAGTCCTTTTCTTAACAATGATGCAGCAAACACCTCCAAACACACTACAGAGAAACACAAGAAGCTTAAATAAAACTATGAAACTTTCTAGCACACTCCCTATCTCTTCCTTCCACAACTTCTTTTCCCCTGCACTCATTTCAAACTTCAGCTGGGTGCTTCAGGATTATTGCTCAAGCTGTGTACGGCCACAGAGAGAAGACAAAATAAAATTTAAATTAAAAAAACCCAAACACTAGAAACTTTGAGGAGTGTCTTCAAATGCACTTGTGAGAAAAGAGACTTTATTTAATTAAAACAAAATTGTTTTACCAGTGTTTCCCAATTAATAAGAACTGTTCAACAAAGTTGATTAACCCTCCTCCTGGCTGCTCATGAAAAGTTTGCAAGGACTGGTGCAGGCAGTATAAATAAAATCTCAAAACACATGTTTTCAAGCTAGCACCCAGAAAATAAGGCAAAAATGCCCATTTTGTTCATTACCAAAAGAAAATTAGGAAATTTTGACTTGAGATCAATAGAATGAGCAGAATAGAGAGGTTTTCAGCCACAGCTGAGTTGTTGACACAAAAGGAAAAGGCCAACATTGACATCTGAAACCTTTGCTTTGCCAGAATAAGAAAGCTCAAATGCAGAACAAATGCCTGATAGTTCCTCCATTCTCCTGAGTACAATGTAACACAACACAAATGCACATACACAGGTTTAATTTCATCTCTGTTAGGGCACCAGACCCAAGCTTCTGGATCATTTACATTCCATTTAAGCTCTTATTCTCTCCAAATAAACAAATTTATCCCAAGTCATGCATATTTAGAAATGTGAGTAAAAACAATTCAAGAAAAATGTGAGTAAAAACAATTCAGAACAACCCCAAGTCTAACATTTTTATTTAGTGCCCTTTCTGAACTCTACAAAGGGCCTTTGCACACGGTGAAATAAGGGCATTTCCTATAGTTCTTGATAACCACAATAACTAACTTACAAGTGTCCGCCTTCATTGGTGTTGCTGTACAAGTAAAGTCATCTGCAAAGTGAGAAGGAAACAAACCCTCCCTGACCAGCTCTGCCCAAAGCCACATCTGCTGCTCCATGAGCCCTGTGCCACTGGCAGGTCTCAGTTTTGGATGACATCTGGTCCAAATTTGCCAACTGCACCAGAACATACCTCTTCTGTCTGAAACCTCTTCAGCTCAAGGGGTTGGAGGGTGTCTGTGAGCATGCACACACACAATTATGTCAGTAACAGCTTTGCATTCCCTCACATTACAAACAGTGCAAACACATAGATCGTAAATAGATCCATATCTATTTTAGATACAGTAAGTTTTTGTATGAATGGTCTATATATTATTTTAAACAGTCACAGAAGATCTAAATGTATTGCTTGAAACTGGTAAGGATGGCCAAGTTTCTTAAGGAAGGATTATATTGCAAAAACAACTTTAATATCAACAGAAATCTGCACTGCCTAAACTAAACAGTGCAATTATCAAAAAACTCATTAAATAAAAACAACATTGAACAGCATAAATACTAGATAAAGGGAAGCACACTTTTCCGGCAATTCTGTAGTCACTCTGTCAAAAAGACCATTATGCATTAATTGATATTTGCTATATCAGGAGGATATAATCTATGTAGGTTTGGGGTTTTAAATGGTATAGTAGAAAATTAAATAAAATGGGTGTCTTTGAGTCATTATTTTATTCCATGTTGCTGAGAAGCAAAGTGGTGGAAAAGAAATGAAAATTTCACTTTTCCATTAAGCAGTGTATTAGAACATTGCCTTCAGAAAAGATACTACTGTTCATCCTGCTGCATTTAAAGTGGCTTTAAAGTGTGTTTTGACACAAATGTGCACAGGTGTCATTCTGCCATTTAAACAAAAGAATAATAATTATTGGCACTGTGTACGTCAGACAATGAAAATTTAGGCAAAACTTTTCTGTATAAGTGCCTAACATTTTCCTGAGTCTGAGCCTTTTTCCTACATAAGGACAGATCCTATCAGTGCTTGCTCAGATTATCACTGCAGCATCTCTGCCTATGAGCAGTGACCTCAGCTCTACACAACCTTGTGCTGCGTAGTGTTGAGAATTCAGAAATCACATTTTGATTTAATATTTGATTTTAAAAAAACAGTACAGCATACCTTATATGGTATATGGGAGAACATACCTTCAACCTGCTTTGTACAGCCTTGGGTCAATCAGTCCATACAAGTCCTTACTATAATTCCCGGCTGTTCTGAGCACTTCAGACAGAACTTAGGTGAACAAATTTCAAAGCAGGAATTAAATATGATCTTAAACAATGCAGCTGATTTACAAGCTTCCTGTGAAAGGAGTAGCCTGAATGGGCAGAGGGGTGATGGCTTTCATGGCAGCAGACCCCAGCAGCAGAGGCAGAGGCATTTCCTCAGCATGCTTTGGTTGTAACATCATCAGGCTTGACCAGCATTACTCTGCCCTTCCAATGGCTCTGTGCACAGTTGCTCCCTGCACCAGCTTCAAATGATAAATTTCAAATGTCAGTGCAAGAGATGAAGTGCATGATGTATTTTTCCCCATGCCATGAGCCCAGCGAACTTAGAGTTGGTCATCTCATTATTTAGACTAATGCCTCAGGAGGATTTAATGTTTTACTTTGGGTTAATCACATTAGCAATAATATAATGCATCTTCCATGGCCTGGGCTTCTTTCCAACACTGTGCTGTTTATGTGCAAGGAAAATAAAGGAACAGACACCTAAAGTAATTCAGAGAACAAACATTTTACTGCTCTAAAAATCACTGACATAATTCACTGGAGGAAACTGTTATTTCCGAGGCAGAAATTGACTAATCTCATCTATAGGATTTTGTCAAAATACATCTGCACACAGTTTCCTTTCCCCATACAGATCTTCTGTAAAACCAGTTCTCATTTTTCCTAGCTGACAAAGCTTATTAGTAACCTGAGTAAGACACCAACAAAACAGCCTAATTCATTAATTTTCTTTTGAAAGCTCTAATCATCTCCACAGAGTTCATAAAAGTAGCAGTTAAGATCTTTACTATGAGCAAAAATGATACTTTTTGTAATGCAGTGGTGTTTCTGTCTTTCTGCATTAACTGAAAATTTATTTTTAATAATATGCCAGGGATTTTTTTATTAATACATTTCCAATATTGTGTACAGAGCATTTCATCTGTAGACTTCCTCACAGCATGGGGAGAGGCATGGTAGTAATAATGAAATTCTTAAAGCACATGGAGTCTAATCAATATTGTGGTTTTTTACTGCCTCTTATTGAAAATATGATACATGCAGGTGTCTAAATCTCTTCATTTGCAACATCTCAAATTAAAGTAAAAAAGCACCTGCCATCACCAGTAGCTCCTTAAGACATGTAGCTTGGTGTTACTGAAAATACAACATCTGTGACTTAAAGTAAAGGAAATCAAAATGTATATGCCCCCCCTTTTTTTTATTCCCTCAAAACAATAAAGATTTTGGATGGGAGGCATCACAGTCACCTCATGACAACCTTCCCACACTGTGCTGTGATTCAGTATCTCAAAAGCTCACCTTTGTCAGGATTAACTGGGTTGGCACTCAAAAGAAGTAACATCACTACTGCCAAAAAAGGGACCCAATTCCATCCTTCCTTCAAAGTCAATACTGCATCAACACTATAATATATCTAGGAAATCTCTTATTCTCTGAGACCCAGTTCTCATGTGAGATAGAAAACTCAGGTGGGAACTGAATTGCAACATGACACCGTGCTGAGAAAGTGATAATTGCCCTGTATATCTCAGCTACCACCATGCACACTCCTCATATCTGAACTTCTCCTGCAGTTTTATAAAATTATTCAAGTCACATTATTTTTCATGTGTTATTTTTCAGTTTCTTTGATTGGAGCACAGTATTCCTGAGTGATGTGACCCTTGTAACCACATTTTTCTCCAGAGGTGTCTCCATCTCAAGTCTGAACAGATTTTTTTCCAATCAAAATCAAAGCAAATTTTTATTAATTTTATAACATTTTGATATCAAATAATCTACTGTTAGTGTGAGAGTTTCATTTTAGAAGACTTCTGATAGCAGTTATCCTAAATTTTAGATTTATTGAGGGTTTGGGGCTTGGCTTTTTTCAGTAGCTATGATTAAAAATAAAAATTCAGGAGGATTACAGTCCTTTCAAGCTTTCCCATCCTGTGCCCATAAATCTATGTCTGATTGCCTACAAGTAATCACCTCCCTGCTCAGTGAGTGCAGCGTTGCTGTGAGGGGCAGTGCCCATTAACTCACTGTGGCTGAGCCTCCTCATAACCCTGCTCTGGAATTCCTGCCCTTCCTGCACTTCAAAACAAGAGGGAGATTATAGACAGAATCTAAATGCTTGAAAAGCAGGCAGAAAAGTGCTTACCTTGTTCTACAGAGCTCAGGTTTTACACAAATGAGCTGCATAAAACCATCTCTTTCTTTCAGTGAGTAAATGACAGCAATGGCAGTGAGCGCCAGCCTGCAGGTGATGTTAATGAAACCCAGGCTGATGAGTGATGCCAGCACAATCATAAGTGGAAAATTAAAATGACCACCACACCCCAGTATAACTCAGAAATGCTGAGAAGCTGGCAAAAGTCTCAGGGAAACATTCTCAGGAAAGACACAGCACTGGTGTCAGTGTGCTCCCTGTGCAGTCAATGACACCAGTGACAATGCTTGACTGGGAGCTGAGAGCTGTGCCCAGCCCTGGGAAACCTCCCCTCACCGCTGCAACCAGAGCCTGCTCAAAAACCAGGGGGGCATTTTAGGATAAGAACAGATTATAAAAAACCTGCTCTTTTGGTGCACGGAGAGTGGAACGGCTCACATACAAGCACATGCCAGTCCTTAGTGAGGAGGGGGGAACAGAACAAGGATTTGCCAAACTGTCAGAGGGATCTGAACATTGCAAAATTCCCAGAAAAACAATTGCATCTGAGAAACATTTTTCAAATAAGAATATAAAAAAGAGGGGGAAATGGTGGTGTTTTCCACATACTTCAGTATAGAAAGTTTATTAATCTTAATGTGGATTACTAAAAATATCATTTTACAACAGATTTTTCTTCTCCCTAATGCTGAATTAAAAAAATACAACATGCAAGTGAGTTGTTACTGAGCAAAGGGAGCTACATACACAAAGTAGAAGGTGAGAGCTGGATCACCTACCGCAGTGCAATGAAATGTTCAGGAACAACATAGGATATAAGTATATATAAATAGGAAAACCAAAATCAAAAGGGGGGCAGGAGGAACGCAGGGGGAAGCAAAACAAGAAAAATAGTGCTGATCAGCTATGTCCCAAGGGGATATTTAACATTGCTGCCAAGGGTCTATGGGTTTCACCAGTTGGCTGTGAATCACATACTGAATATATCTAATTGTACAATTCTCGTGAAATCCAACAGTTCTAGAGAAAGCACAGAAATCAAATTTCCCACACATTCCCTTTGTATCAGAGGCAGGAAACAACTGTGGGTTTTGGTCCCTAAAGACACATGTACATATGGCTCACTGTGAATAGCATGGTGCTGGGGCAGAGTGCTTTGGCATGGTCAGTAGCTGCTATGGTTCCAATTTGACATGAAATTCGGTGTAATCTGTATAATTATTGTGTCTGTGGACATAAATGTACAACTTGTACTTCACATCCACCTAGATTTGATGATCTTTGATATAACAAGCTTGAGAATCATAATAAATAATAACACCTTTTATTCTATCATAGAATCTGTAACAATAATCTTTCCTTAAACCTGAAAACTCATCCCAGTTCTGACATTTTCACCAGAAGTTTATGTTATTTTGGTCGCTGCCAACTTTCATGCTGATCTTTTCCAATTCTATTCACATGCATTAATACTACTACAAACGATTTCTAACAATTCTACAGAAGTTAAATTATGTTAATTTGACTCAACTTAGGTTCATATTTTTAAGCAAGAGGCCTGATTTATCTACAGGGATATTCACACAGCACAATAACATTGATAATCTACCGTGTGTGCCAGAAGCACTGCAGGGATGTAAATCCCTGCTGCTCAGGATGCTGCACTGCTCCCCTGACTGCGAGACATCTGACCTTGCATTCTGCTGTGCAGATGCACCCTGTGACTCCAGAGTGGCCTTACCATTTTAGTGCCCCTGCCCCAACATTAGGATAAAATAGGATTATCAGAATGCAGGATACCAGCTATCTACAGATCCAGTTCATAATTCTGGCTGCTCTGCAAATAAGTTCATCATGTAAATGCAAACCATCATCTGTTTTTAAACGTTAGCATTTTCTTCACACAGCTATAAGAAAGTGGTAACATTTTATGCAGTGACATTACTCTCAATTTCACAATCTTTTTGATTAAGGTCACATCTAGAAACTATAACTTGTGGATCTCTTGTAGAGCACTACAGTTCTTTCTTCAGTCTCATCTTCTATTTGCATTTACCCATTATCTTCATGCATTTCACCCCCCTTTTATTTGGACACATTTATACAGGTGTCTTAATTTAACTGTCAATTCTGCAACAAAGTAGGTCTCCATATGTCCACCTAAAATGGGGCATGGACTTTGGACCACAGAACAAATGTTTAGCATTTTTAAAAAATTATCTTACCAGTTTTATGAAATTCTAAGTTCAAAAGTCAAACTATATCACTTTTACCTCTTACATGATTCAACAAGTTTAAAATTACACTTTTCATTCCATTGCAACATGTTGCATATAGAAAGCATTAGCTGCATGACAAACAGCTGTCATAACCATTTAGGAAGCATCATTTACCTGCTAATTTCTTTTAACCCTCCTCAGCATGAAAGTGAACTGATTTGTTCTTTCTGCTGTGAGATGCTAGTGATTACTCTTGCCTTAAACTGAAGTGTTTTCATTTATTAAGAAAATCAGCTGAACTCTGAAGATCTATACTCATGGCATAATTCCTCATGGGTTTGTCAGTGAAATACTGTGCTATAAAAAAGCAGATGTTTTTGACAGCATCAGTCCACAGAAAAAGCAGCATGTAGCAGCAATAGAGCAATCTAGAAGCAAAAGCAGATTTTAGGTATCAGTTTGCTAGGAATACCCATCACACTTACTGCCACATGGACAAGAATAATGTCCTGAGAAATCATTATTTATCCTGAAGGTTTTTTAATTTCAATTACAATGATTTATTAGACATCATGAAACAACCTTTTTTTGGATTTTACTCATGTTTCTATTCTTTACAGTTAATAATTCTGTACTGAATGCAATATGCTGATGATGGATAGCTACAAGCTTGAGATTTATTCATGCAAAAATATTCAAGACTCCTGTTGCAAATGCTGTTTAATGGCCATCTTGGAAAATTGAGTTCTAAATCACTTACTCAAAAAACCTTTCTGGGATGTGTAGCTTTTGAGATGCAAGCTGAGGCTTAAGGACTGGTTTAGTTAGAGTGAGACAGCCAGTGGAAGGCTGAGGCCATTGCACTGACAAAGCGACTTCTTCCAGTGAAACCTTTGACAAGCAAAGAAGCCAATATAGTTATTAATTAACTTGCAGCAGCAATCTTGGAGCTCTAAACAAAAACACAGCTGTGCTAGATTTTCTACAAACATAATAAAGGATGTGTACTTACAAGCTAAATACACAAAACAGATGAGTGATAGGGTGAAGGAAGTGTTGTTAACCCCATTTCATAGTAGCAGGCCAGACTTGTCACACCTTTTGGATTGAGATGCCACACCTCTTGCACTGCCTTTGTTTCCCCACTGGTGTAGAAAAGGACACAGAGGACACTTGGCTGATCCTGACCCTCATGTGACAGCTCAGTGATGTCCTGTTCCACCAGGTACACATTTACCACCATACACTTTGAGCAGGGAAAGATTGCTACTTGCATTAGGAGAGAGTTCTCTTTCCCAGGCTTGATCTTTTGTTCATTAAATCATTAGCTGCATTAAATAATAGATATAAACAATTTTTCTAGGGGCTTCAACTAGACAGAATTAATTACATGCTCTCAGGACAAGGTTTCAAATGAAAGCAGTCCTGGCTGCCTCAGCTGGGGCATGCCTAACCCCTGTGAGTCCATGGCAATCACAAACCAGACTAGGTAGAACTGCAAGCAAGATTTAACTTGCATGAACCAGGCCCTGCTGTGCCAGTACAAAAAGCCTGTGCAGGCCCAGAAGGACAATTTCAGTAATTAGAATTCAGATTTCAGAGAAATGTCTCTATTTGCAGGTTTCCCAGCACTTAAAGTGAGGGAGGGCTGAGATCACACTTGTAAGTACAGACACCAACAGTTCTTCTCTGTGTGCCTAGATCCTCATGAAGATGTGATTCTATATAAGGTTTTATGTGACTCCACTGTAGAAAGCAGAGATTTTATCCTACACTGTTGTTTTTGTGGTGATTTAAGGGAATTAAAAGTTTACAATGCCTGAATAGTGATTTACTACTCAGTATTCCTAGGGATTGGTGGTGCATTTTTTACTACTGATTCCCCTGGCAATTTGGGATTTATCTTTTGATCCATTTTCTTTTCAAACCACATAAGGAAAGATGTTATCAACTGCTTTGTATTCAGTGACAAATTCCTTCTCTTATTACCAAGCACATTCTGACTTTTGCTAAAAAAATGATGCACTTGATAGCACACAGGGATTTAAATCCATCCACTGCAAGGGGTACTTGTGCAGATTAATGCACAGTTCCCAGCAATTCTTAGGCAGGCCTAATTGCTAGAGGCTGCCTGAAGTCAAAACTTCCCTTCCACATTTTGAGCAGAGCAACTGGAAGCATTCTCTGAACCCAGGTTTTGATCCAGTCCTTTTTTAAAGACAAAAAAAAAATGGCACATGCCCTACCACACCCCAATCCCCCACCCCAAAATCCTGAAAAGGACAATACTGAGAAGCTGCCAGGGGTTTGATTTCCTCCCTATCTAGGGTATTTGGACCTGAGGTATTACCAAAGCCTATCTAAATACATAAAGTAAACTTCACTGCAGGGTAGAACTGATTAAGAAGTCTTTGAATTTGTCTTCATGGAAAAGAAATCATCCTAATGTTTAATGTATAGAATAAGATGCAGAAATAAAAGCATACAATATTTAGAAGACAAACAAGGAACAGAGAGCAACCAGGGAAAGTGGGACAGAAAGGCAGAAAAGAGGCTGCAGGAAGTAAAAGACAACAGGAGAATAGAGACAAAAGTTGATAGAAAGAAAAGAGAAAAAATACTAAGAAAATATTTTTTCTGAGCATGCATTAGGTTTTCTCACAAGAATAGAAATCTGAGACTGTTAAAGGGGGAAAGATGTTTGTACAAATATTTTCAGGATATCTCTTAGAGGCAGTTACAGTAATTCACACGTATTTTAAGCTTGCAAATTCTACTGGCAATAGCATTTGATCTAGCAGGCCTTTTGAAGAATTCAAGGTTGTAAACTCCAAGTGCATATCTATGATTAATTTCAGTTGCATATAATTTGGTATAGTTTGTTTTTTCAATATTTAATATTTAGAAATATTAAATTCTACTTCATGTCAAGTGTATCAGAGCTAATTCTAGAAGACCATGACTTGTAATCCTAGGGGCATGATATTAGGCCCCCAAGCCTATGGCTGGATATGAAATAATTAGCCACAATTTCAGAACTGATTAGACTGAGTTAACGTAGTTCATACTTCATTAAATTACAGAAACACATTGCTGTTTTAATGCATTAAAGAACTCTCCCCTATAATGCAAAGAATAATTTGGTTCTTCTCCCACAGGACTTTAAATCACCTGGTAATATTCTGGTATCCAGACTAACTCCCAGTAGTGAGATACGATTCCATGAGAAAAACAGCAATTAAATCTGACCATGTATTTTAAATGAGGGCAAAGAACAGACCAAATAAAGTGTCAGCTCAGGCTCTGTGAATTCATGTGGCATAGAAGCCTTCTTTTCATTTTCATATATTAACAACCTAAGGTTGAACTCCATATTTATGGTTGGTTTTTTTCCAGCCTTAAATGTAATACTCCTGTTAGGATGATATGTGAGAATCTTCATTTGTGCTGTATTATAATAATCTGTTGTCTGCAAAATAAATAAAGCAAAATGTCTAGCTGTCACTGTAGCTATAAGGATGAGAAATTATAGATGCAGAGAAGCTTCAGCACACCACAGATTCTGCAGAACTCAGGAAGAAAAATTAGGATTTACAATACCAGTTAATTCCTGCTGTCAGTGGAATTAGCTATTAGTTATAGCCTGCTACTGAATCACTATCACAGCCAGAAACTCTGCTCCTACCATCCCCACGGCTTCTCCCTTTTTCCATTTGCTATTACAGTCTTTCGAGTCCTGGGTGAAATGTTTTCTGTTGTCTTAGCTCAGTCTCTAATAACACATCACAACTCCAACACACACACACAGCCAGGAGTGGAGGTTTCTCAGCTCCAGTGAGGTGAGAGCTGCATGAAGGCTAAATTACCTCTGTCCCAGAAGTGACCTTTTTTGAGATCAAGTTAAGCTTATTAAGAGGAGCGTTGGGAAGTCAGGTGCAGCTGAAAGGCAGGGCTGCAGCACAATCACATGTAAATATGTTGGATTTTTTTACTTCCAGAGCTCTGCAGTCTCCAGCTGATGTGCTGCTGGTGCGTTTATCTTGGCCTGGTGCTGGTGCACACATCTAATGAATCAGCACAGTCTAATAAACAGTGCCTGTGCTCAGGAAACAGATTGGCTTTCTGGTTCTGACCTGGACTATGAGTTTGGGACCACAGCACCCACATTTGCACCACTGCTGCAGCTTTCACTGCAGGCACTGTCCTTACCCTGCAGCCTGGGCAGGGCAGGGCTCTCACACTGCTCTGTTTTACTGGGCTGAGCACAGATAAGGCCCTGGACACTTCTGTTCTGCACATGGCAATGGCAAACCCACTGCCAGATAGATGCTTAAACCTCTGGGTAATGATTCTTTTCCTTTTCATATGTAAATGTTTCCATTTTAATGAAATGGAAATACCTTACTTGCTTTATTCCAAACTAATGAATAGGGTTAGTGTCATCAGAAGCTTTTCCTTGCAATTTAAGGGCCAAGAGGACAAAAACAAAAGAAAATAAAAGAATGAGAATCTGCTATTCATTCTGTCTCTTTGTTGAGTCACCTCCAGGATGGTTATTTTTAATAAAAAGATGGAAATATTTATGCCTGAAGGACTCAGGTTTGTTGAAGCTCTAGAGCTATGATAGAAAGAAATGTCTTTTTTTTTGTCCATTCAGTATTTACATATAAAAAGCATCTACTTTGCATATAGTTCCTGTCATTGTCTCCAGTCCAATAAGAGTGTATGCATAACATTCACAGGAAAGAATGTTGAGGTATGCAATTGTTAATAATAAATATTATTTTAAAATATAATGTGATGTGTTATTACCAAAAGCAAATCTATACTCAAAAATTAGGACTATCAGAAAACCAGTATAGTGGCCTTAAATTAATATCCAGTGAAAGACTACATTTTCTTTGCATCAGAAAATTCTGGTTGGACCTACTACTTATGTGGGAGCTTGCAAGGTGCATGCTCCCACATAAGGGGGTTGTTGGTCACCTTAGCTGTAGACTTCAGATTTGGGTGATAATAAGGTGCATTATTTATCATCACTCATTGCTTTCCATGCTTTCTTGTGTCTTTCATCAGCACAAGCCTCTGTTGTTCAACTTAAAACATTTTTCAATTGCATTTCTCCTCAGCTCTGAGTATCAGCCATAATCAAAATGTCAATTTTTCCTTTAAACCACATCCCTTTAAAGAGCCAATTTTGTTTTTTTCCCATCCATATGGGATGGGAAAGTGCCACCCAGGTTATCACCATGTTGTGCATCATTCCCTGCAATCTCCCCTCCCTTCTGGGTTGCTTCCCTGTACCTGGTGTGCCAAGTAAAGCCTTTTCCAAGTGCCTCAAGAGATCCATAATGCAGCACAGGCAAGACAGACTGGAGTTCTGCAATCCCAGCCCCCACTTCCCACTGCAGTTGCTCAGCCCTGCTCCTCTGACAGCAATTAAGCATTTCCTAGCACAGGGTAACAGCTTGATGGCCTCTCCCCAGAGATGGATCAGAGCCAGGAGAAAGATCTAGTCTCAGGTGTTAGGAGTGGCAGCTACATGGAAACTTAAGTTCTCTAAAAACTTCAGAACTTCCTTAATTTAAAAAGTGATCCTGATGTTTTCCCAGCTCTTCTCCTCATTTCTCACCTAGTAGGAAATGAGTGACACAAGAAGCATTTTTACACTCAAAGCTGTCTAATATACACCAGATCATTACCATATGTCCTCAAGTTTGGTTTTTTTGGGGTTTTTTTTACAGAGTTGGCGTAGATCCAGATGAAGATCTGAAAGCTAGAGCTGCGAGCCAGGTATGTCAGGCTTTTGGACATACATGCTGCATTTAAAAATGTTCAGTGTTTGGCAGATCATGCCTGCATCTGTGGAAATGAGACATCTCAGAACAACCTTTAATCCCTCAGAATTAAAAAGCAGAATTTTTAATTCTCAACTCTAGTAGGTCAGGTGTATGAAAATATTTTTCAATTATTTTTCACATGGAAGCCTGAGTACATTGTGAACTTGAAGCCTCTGAAGGGGGCTCCTGAACAGGCTGCAGCTGTTCATCTGTGCCCTTCCATTTTTTGTCATATATATATATATATCAATATTATATATGTGGTGCAGTTTCAAGTGCAGCACTGCCTGCAGCAGCAGGAGGAATCTGTTCAGTCAATGCACAGAGACAGGACCTGTGGCTCAGCACAGTGAGTGCAACAGCAGCGGGACTGAAGAGAAGCCTCACTACAGCTGACAAGGTGACAAAGCAAAAAGCCAACAAGTGCCTGATGCTGGTCATACTATCCCATGCACCCTTTCAGACAACACAACTGGAACTGAAATTGAAATCATCCAACAAGAACAAAAATGTAGAAAATAAGCTGAGGAAGATATAAGATACTTTTTTTCATTTCAAAATACATTAGCAATACCATTAGGCAAAACTTTAATATCTCCAATGTGCTGAGTATTCCTAACATTTACACATTTGCACATTTCTGAAGGCACAGAAGGTGAATGTCAATTTTCATTGTAACAAGTAGAACTCAGGTGCCTAATTACCCTAATGTTTCTTTTAAGAGAAGGAAAACAACATTGTTTACACTGACCACATCTTTCATTCTACAACCCAGTCACTAATGATAAGGTTTAGCATAACCCTTCACTGCACCATAGCAAGGCACCGTTTTGTTCTGAGTCTGAGGGGCCTCGTGCTAAATTCACTTTCCTAAGTAGGAATTCCAGCAATGCCTCTGCCCAAATTCTGAACAAGAGCAGAACACAGAACCATAGTCTATTCTTGACTGGAGTACAGAGACATAGAATTGCAGAAATTTTCACCTTTTCAGCACTCATGAATTATCAAAGATCAGGGAATGCAGCATAAAATTGAGTGAATGCATGTTTTGCAAAAACCTGATTTCTTCAGAAGCTGCTAGGCATCTAATTTTCACATTTTTTTACTGAAAATTAAAATAATAATGTTTATTTACAACAGTAACACATCCAGTATCCCAACTGTGCTCTGTGAATTAACACCTATCCCTTCTGACAAAACTGAGCAATACAACACAGAAGGTGTAAATAAATATAACACTTTTCATGCCCTATCATGTCCAGTTCAGCATTCCTTATAGTAGTATATTATACCTCAGAAAAAAGTTTTGCTGTTCTGATTATTCTTCCCTCCTCCCATAGTATTTTATTTTCATTTGTCTGAATTTTTTTTATATTTGACATCTCAACATTTGAGTAATTCAGACCTTTGCTGCATTCTCTGTAGTCCTCACTGTTTCAGCTCAGCACCTATCATAGTTATTCAAGTCAGGTTGTTTCTTCTAATTTTCTCTTCTTCCCCTGTGTTTCTCTTTGCTTTCACTTTATTTCCAAAATGATTTTTTTACTTAGTTTACCTTTCATAACTTATTTTCTTCCTATGTTATTGAGTTTTCACAGTGGAAGCAGTCGATTTTCCTGCACATCCATCCCTGCACAAATATTGGGTCAGGTGCCAGTACCTCCCACTGCCAGTTAAAGCTCTTGCCCAGATGAAGTTTAAACCACATGCCCACTCTCAGTACTGTTAATTGAAGCCTCAGGGGAGATTGTATCAGAAATAAGAACAAAATATCTTCAAGAACAAGATGTTTAAAGGAGAGCAAAAATTAATGGAAAAGAAACCTCTAGGCCTCTCTCTGCTCAGTCAGAGTACTCAGCCAGAATGGGAAAGCTGCAAGGTCTGTTACCAAGATTTGAATTTAGCTCCTCTGTGACCACTGTAACTACCAGGACATGGGTACCTTGTGGGAGCCTCTCAATCCATGTCTGTAACCATACCTAGATTTTTTTTTTAGGGGCAGAAGAAGCCTTAAAGACCTTCCACCTCACGGGTACTATGTCAGATGCAACACCAGCTATATGAGTGCAAAACCCTTTTCCTTCCTTACCTCATCATCTTTTTCTCCCTTCTTTCCTTCCTTTGCCTCCCAAAAATTCAATTTTCTGTGAAGATATCTGATTTCTTGAATAAATCTATGTACACAGTTATTTCTACACTTCTGATTATGTTCTCTTTTGGGATACCTGAACCAATAATTTTGGCAGTCAGCTGGCAGCAAATTCCAGTTCAAACTGTAAGACCTGGAACCCAGAGCTCCTTGCCTAGAAAAGGTGCAGACCCTTTTCATGTATAATTAACATCTGTACTACACCATATCATCATCCATCAGAAGCATATCTCAGTTTCAATTCTGTCTTGCCACCCTTAAATTTATCATTAAATCATTATCACAGCATGAGCATTAACAAAAGGAAGTAGCCTCATATTCATAGACATTTGCTTATTGATGGACTGTCATAAATTAGTTCTGAAGAAACTACAGAATACATACTAAAATAATATATATTATTGTATAGAAAACAGTATGTAAAACAAACCACTTTGCTGCATATCATGTACATTCAGTGTACAAATACCAAAAGCTAACTCTGAAAAGCACAATGCAGGGACACAATCACTAAAGCATAGTTATAAAGCGAGTCTGTTTTAAAAAGGCAAAAGCTTTGTGGAAGTGAGCTATTTACCTAAATTCCTATTAAAAAACATAGTCAATAGGATATTTCATTCAGATGGCTTATGTATCTCAAATTCTGCTATGTTAACTTCAGTTGAGAGAGGGTAAGAAATTATTTTCTACAAGCACTTCGGAAAAAACGTCGTAGATAGGCTATTGATCTCAGGAAAAAACTAAATAGCGTGCAAAATGCTTATCAATATCATCTCTGTCAAACTAATCTGCACAGTTTATTTAACTGTCCCTACATCTTTGTAAGTATAATAAGGAATTTAGTTACACTGTTCTCATCAGTTTCATCTGCCAGCTGGTTGGTGAATTTATTGCAAGGACTAATGAGAGTAATCTCCATATGGGCAATTCCCATATGGAAGAAGAGATGTGAAAAACTTCGGCATTTTCCCTTCCCAGAGAGAACTACTTTTACCTCTCTGAACTGTAGGGAAAGTGAAAAGTTACTCTTTAAAATCTTAAGACCCAAAATAGGATCCAAGGATCTGCAAGAGCCCTGAAACATTCACACCAACATCTCCTGTCCTCCCTTGCGCTGTTTCTGCAGGAGCTGCACTCCAGATAACCACCCAGATCCCCAGTGCTGCAAGAGCTGATAACACAACACAGATTTCATAGACAAAAGGAGGAAGGTGCCACATGTCAAACTAGAAATAAAAGAAGGCCCAGGTCAGGACCAGAAAGCCCCTGGGGGATTATACTCTTGTGTAGATCTCTGTCCACTGCTTTCAACAATTCATTTTCCTCAATGAGGAAACCTTCTTCCTTAAGAGGAAGCTAGAGGTACAATGAGTTTGGAAAGAGGAATTAACCAACAACAACATGACAATGCAAACAAAGGACACCAAGCCATTTACAGAGCTCACTGTGCTTTTAACAAGCTGTCCTCTGCCCCACAAATGAGGACAATATGTTTATTTCCATGCCTATCCTTCTCTTCCTCATCTCTACCCCTGTGAGCTCAAGTCCTTCCCTCTCCTTTATTCAGTGTTCTTGTTCTTCTGACCCAACACAGATTTTGCTTACAATCAATTCCTGCTTAAATGTTTCAACCCAATCTTTACCTTGCCAAAATGCACTTGAAGATGTTTAGAGCTTGGAAGAGTGTTCTGCTGCTTGGTTAGGGATGAGTATCATCATCTTCCCTCTCCCCCCCACAGCTTCCCCCAGTTACTGGGAGGGGTTGCTAAAATACTCAAATCAGTTAACCAGGAAACAGATCCCAAGAATAATAGTTGTTCTATTTGGTGCATTTGCATGTTCAGTGTGACCACATTACCAAAATCATAACAGTTACAGCATGGATTCTGTCTAACCTTATTCAAAACTCAATTACATCAATGCTCCCATTGTTCCAAAGTTCCCATGAACAGGTTGCCTGGGAACTAGACCTTACACTTTTTAGGGTCAGACCATTGACATTATCATCACCAATTTACATGTATATTAATCTATTATAAAGTATTCTATTTTAATATATTATTAGATTAAAACATGAAAATTAACAGATCAATTGGTTTAAAAGTGCATAAAGAAAAATATTCTCATTTAAACTAACCTAACTTGCCACAAAACAAAACCAAGACAGTTTAATATTATTAGAGAACTGGCCACCCTATTCCTAATTTCATCCTGATAGCAATTCTTCCACTAGTACTGATGTGATACCTAGAGTATGACCAAACTGCCTGTCTTTGTACAGATAACTGTTCCTAATTTATTATTCCGAATTAGGACCCTGAGGAAAAGGATAGTCCACCTCTCTACCTGTGCAGCATGTTACAGAATTAATACCCTTGCAGTATGGAAAGGGTATTTTGAGCCTTTTCAACTCAACTCATGTCCCCCTCCCCTTGGAAGGAAGTAGAAAGGACTTTTCTAGTTATTACAACATCTCAGTCCCTTTGGGAAAAGCATTTTGTTAGACATACACAAACAGCCTCTGATCTTGTAGGAGTAAACTGAAGTAATCCCACAACGGCAATTAAATCAAAATATCATTTTACTGATCTCAGAGTATAGCACTTCTCAACTGCTTAAAAAATTGGAATCATTCATAAGAATAAATGCTACATTCTTGCAATGAGTGCAGAAATGAGAAATGTGCTGTATGAGCCAATTTTCTCCTGAGCTGATTCACAGGGATGACATTTGTGCAACAAAAAAAAAGCTTTTTTTAAATTAAAAAAGTACATTTAATTGTAATTTGGTCTGACATGTATTCTTAATATCAGAACTCCATGTTTTACTTATTTTATAAAAATGCTTCTCACTTCATTCATTTGTTTATTTTGCAGAGTGCACCTAACTTGGATAAAAATACAACCAAAGCTGAGAGTGCATGGCTGTTCAGAATATGGTATGGCTTTGACCACAAGTATCCTTTTCTGTTATAAACCATGAATGAGAGCTGCACTACAATTCACCTTCAAAATGTTTAAGAACCAAAAATTATTCTACTTTTAAAAACCAAAACAAAAGTGTAATCTATTTTAATGTGTTACTAAGGAGAAGAAATCTTGTAAATCCAAGGTAGCAGAAGGTCCAGCCATGACTGAGGCTACAAGGAGGTAAGGAGGTCTGAGCTACAGCAGCATATAGACAATACATTTAAATTAATCAATCTTCTTAAATTGCTGTATAAAACCAATCCTATCGTTATTTAGATAGGTTGTAGATCCTGTGTTTGGGGAACCAGGAGGTTGGAGCCAGAAGCAGCCAAATGCCTGCTGCCTGACCATATACTGAGAAAGGTAGCTACCTAAAGAGAAAATAAGACAACACTGGTTTACCCACACTTCTAAGAAAACAGACAAAGAGGCATCCACTATGAAAGCTCCCAGGACATTCTGAAGCTCACGCTTCCTAATCCCTGGATTCCTAAGCCTTTGTGCTTTTATTCACATTCCTTCTGAGGCATGTGCAGTACAGACCCTGAGTATGGGTGTCTGCTGCTTTACTCCAGGAAGTCTGGTTTCCATGTCTTTGCATTTCAGGAAAATAGTTTAAGTGATAAAAGAACATCCGCCCTAAGCCAAGGCAGAACATACAGTCTGACACTAATGCCTGTGCAAAACCTGTAAACACAACCATTCTGATTTGTTGTCATTTGAAACTGACTCTGCACAGGCTTTGCAGAGCTGCCAGTGAGATCCCACAGCAACAATCCCCCAAGCCTTTAGCAGGCACACAGTGAATACAGGAGAAGCCCACCTGGTGATTTCTGTGCATCCTGGCTCAGGAGCTGAGCAGGCAAAGCCCTGCCAATGCTGTCCCCATTATCCAGCAGCACATCTATTGGTCAGTCACCCTGCACCACTGAGCAGAAATTAATGCTCAGGCTGCATGTGTGTTCTTCCTGATACCAGCTGCAGCAAACCAGAATGAAACATTTCAGCTGATAAAGTGTAATTCTTTGGGAATGCAGCTTCCTTGGAGAGTTCAACTGAAGTTATCCTTCAAAGAGACTTTTGATGGAAAAACAACTTTTTGGTTAGAAATGGATGTTTTTTCCTTAATTCATCTACTCGAGCAGTTTTAAAGGCCAAAAAGCACTTGGCATTAAAATTTTTCCCTTGGATAATTCTCCAAGAATACATAGAAATAGTAGGTAAATGTTATATGAAGTGAGAAAATATGTTTAAATGTTAATGTTGAGTACCAACACAACTGGCTTTAACCACCCCTTTTTCAGAAGAAATAGCCTGTGGTGGTGGTATATCCTAGAAACTATAAGTCAGAAGGAACAGATCAACAGGGTGAGGGGAAGGGGGAATTTTTCCTCTGAAGATAAAAAACAAAAAAGAGCAAGCAAAAAATGTGGAAGGCAGGAGCAGGACAGAAGCATGAATTAAAGACATGAAAGAGAACAAGGGCAGAGATAGAAAACAAGGGACAGAGGCAGAAGAGGGAAAGAGAAATCAATGTGAAAAAGTCAGACAGCAGTACATGCAAAATGAAAAGTCTGTAGAAGGCACCAGAAGCACCACTTCTCAGAGATGATCTGTATGCTAGAGATCTTGAATATGGGTGCCTGATGCTTTATTCTATAAATTCTAGTTTCTATGTCCTTTGCGTTTCAAGAAAATATTTTAAGTGATTTTAAAAAATATAATTTTTTAAAGAACACATTTATTCATGTCAGTCTCACTACCAGTCAAGCTGTAATCTTTCTTTAGAATTCAGATGTTCCGAGATTATAGCTGTGCCATTACCCTAAAATATATATTTATTACAAATAATATATCTGAAAGTGTGTGCCCATATTCCTGCATGGAATCATAGTTCAACCCACTAATGCTGTGACTCACAGCTCTAAGCTTTTCTTTGGTAAGAATACTTCTGAAAGACATTCTTTTCAAGGAAAGAAAAATTATTCACCCAAACTTTCTTTTGCCTTGCCTAATATTACAAAGCCGTGTTGCTAGATTTAGAAGAAATTGCCACGTAGCATAGTATTTGTGCCCAGTACAAGACTGCAGAGAGGATTATGACAAAGTTTTCAAAGAAATTATACAGCAAACTAATAAACTGTGTCACAGCTGAGACAGCCAGGATACACAGAGTATTATCATACAATTCCAGAAGGCTTTAAGCATTCTCCATACACAGTAACACCTTACCTCATCAGAAGGCTTCAGGTGTCTGCCCACACAGAGTAACACCACATCACCTCAGAAGGCTGCAAGCAACTGCCCTGCTTGTGCTTTAGCCCAGCCTTTTACCCCCTCCTGTTGATGCCCTGCACCTGTGTGCCCTCTGCTCCCTTGGGTGGTTGCTCAGTGCCCCTGGGCACTCCATGGCTCGTTACCTTCAGTGCTGCTCACCTGCTGCTCACAGCTGAAACCAACTGGGGATCAGGCTCAGCCCATCCCAATCACCACAAACTCTGTGCCTACATATCTGTTCATATACTTCAAAAGCACACAAGACTGTGACATTTCTATAGTTTGACATTTGCTCTTAGGCATTAACACAAATCTACCCACTCTTCTGGCAATGACATCTCTCATGCCTATATTTATTTCACAGGAGGAAAGCAAGAAGGAGGAAATATCACTAAGGAAATCAAAAAGTTTTGCTGTTCTTTGCTGTCTTTATGAATGATTCCCAATTAGTTCAGTGATCTTAGGCGATAGCAAAATGCCATGCTGGGGTAGAACTATGCAAAAAATCCCTGCAATTCTGTTTGAGACGCACATTTTATTTTTATTCTGAAAGAAACATCAGGAGCCTGATCTAGAGCCAAATGGGTTCAATGAAGATTGTATTCTTTCAGCAAAAGTTTCTTTGAATCAGGTATTGACACCTTGGAAAAATAATTTTTCTCTAAAATCTAGGCTAAGAAATCATAACATTGAATTAACAAAAATGAAGAATAGATCAATTTTAGTAGGTAGAGTTATCCTCTTGGATTTCCATCTTAATAATTTAAACAAGAAAAACGCAAAATAAAATAGTTGCATCTGGCAGGGGGTCACTTCCAGTGAGTCAAGTTTTGTTTTTACAGCCTACAGTGCGTTACACCATTTGAAGCCATAATATCCTACTGAAGGCTAGTGGGAAAGCAAGGCCATCAAAAAGGCTTCAAGAATTTATCAGGAGAAAGAGACACCATAGATTTACAATCCAGCATTTTATATACATCTTTAAAATGTTGGTTTTTTTTCAAAGCAGATGTAGGCAAGTTTAGCTAACAAATGAATGAGTAGGTGGGAATTTCTTCCTGCAAGGGCAAGAGCCTGTGTGTGTATGGGCAGAGCAAGATGAAACAGAAAAAAAGCAAGAAGGGAAGGGAGACAAGGGCATCAAATGCACAGTAAGTTTCTTTAAATACTTTGTGTTAAATTACAAGAGAAGTTTTAGTCCCACTGGCAGAAAAGTGTAATCCTGTTTTTGTGGCAAAGGGATGAGGATGGCACTGCACAAGGTGTGGCCCTCCAAGAGTAACACGAGCAGAGCACCAGGGCTGCCTGTCCTTGGCATGAGTGAGGGGGAGGCAGGACAGGGATTGTGGTTGCTGTCAGCTGGCTGGACAGGAGCTTTGCAATGACAGACCTACTGCACCCCGGTACTGCTCCAAGCCCCCAAAGAACAATGCAGCTGTCTAACTTTGCACAAAACTCTGCTTTTTGAGTGGTTCACACACTGATCCCTGGAAAGCAGAGGGAGGAGAGCTTTCTCCTTCTATACAGATTTATTTTCAATGTGAGGAACTAAAAATAAGTTACACTGAATAGAAGCAGGTGTCTGGGGCAGAGTGAGACAATTCTCCATAAAGTAACTCCTTAAAGTGTTTCTGCTTAAACTGCAGTTGTCCACCATTGAAATTCATGCCTTTAAGTTTGGTTAAAAGAAAAAAAAAATAGCTGTTTATGTCCTTTGCACTTGCCTGAAATCCATCAGCCAAAAAGAATTGCATTCTTCGTAGACTTCAAAAGTCTATCCTCCTTATCAGGGCACCTATCATTTTATTTCTCCTGTGCTTTGTACGTGGATAAAACAGACATAATGGCTGACTATTGAGCAAGATAAGTACTATTCTGTGCCTGGGAGAAAATGGAAAACCTACTAGAAGCAAAAGTGCATTCTGGGGTGAACTGACAATCAAAGACAAACTCAGCATTTTGTGGTCCTTTCAGCTGAATTTTCCTTCTGGGCTGGCTTGTCACTCTCCTATCAGAGACAGACATCTTCGGAAGAAAAAAGCAAGGAAGAGCCTGAAAGCATGCACATGCATGCTGTTTTCTTTTACCTGCTGGAGAGCTAAAAGTTTATCAATATAAATCAATATTTTGGTTTATTCTTCTTTTAGCACTTCAGTGAAAACAACAAAATTGCACATAGGGCCCTGGTTTTGGCCCAGAAACTCATTCTGATACACAGTTTTCAAACAGAAAAGAATCTTATCTGAGAGACAATTCAGTCCAATCATGAACCAAAGCAGCATTAGATAACACAGCCCAAGCCAAGCCAGTACCACAGAAGCACTGCTGCAGGAAGGGCTGGCAGGAAAGGTGGCCAGCGTAGCATAGAAATGCCAAGAGAGCCCAAGAATCAGCTTTGCAGCTGTTAAAAGCAGATCCTAAAAGCTGAGAGGAAAGCACAAACCAGTAAATGAGTTAGAGTGGATCTCAGAACATGAGCTCAGCAAAAGCAGCTGCCTGTATCATAAGGCTTCCTCAAACAGTGCAAACTTAAACAGCACTGGGAGGGTCCCAGAAGGGATTTTATCATTAGAAACAATTGCCTGGACTTGGTTCAAAGCTCATTCCCAAAATATATTTTCAAGAACATGATCTAGAAAAGCTCATTGTTCTTTCTGCAGCACAGATAATCAGTATAGCTGATTTGGTGCTATTTCCTGACCCTTTCAAGGACACAGAATTGTTGAAACTCTGCAAATTAACCTAATAAATAAACATGGCTAATAATTAACCAGAATAATAAGTGACCTCAATTTGTCCTCCATTCACAGAAAGAAACCTAGATAAATAATTCTGAAACAATTCCACATTGAATAAGCCAGTAAAATCCTTTTCATTTAAAATGTTTCACTTATGTCAATCCTTTGAAAGTCTCATTCATGTCCAGATATTTTTTTTACAGTGAAAAATGACTAAGCATGACTTAAATAACAAGTATGAATGCAAAATTAAGTACAAAGTATTAAATGAAAAATCTTTGGGTTTTTTACAATATTTGACACATGATCCTTTTCACAGTTACATTACATGGAGACACACATAATTATTCGTTATCATGTCTTGATGTTTTTATCAAAAAATGCAAATCTTTCAGCCCACCCTCTCCTCATCACAATCCTGGAATAAGGGAGCTTCAGGTATTTTGTTTCCACAAAATATAATCAAAAGGAAGTAAAGCTTGAATTTTTACTATTTAGATCTTTCATCCTGACACTAAGATTCAGTACATTGCAGAAAGGCCTGTTTACATGTTTAAAACAAAAGCAAAAATTAAATTAGGGGGTAAAGGAACAGACAAGGGGAAACTATAGAAAAATCAGATGCTTTTTCATAGTCTAATCTTAACTCTTAAAGTTACATAAAACAATACAAACACCAAGTCATTCTGGAGTAGGACTTTTTCTTGCCAAAGGTGTTACTTCATTGGTAACAAAGCCATTATAATCAAACTTCTTGATTTCTTTAAAGCCTTCAAAACACTATGCATTGCTTTTGCCTTTAAAGGAAGAAATAGTCACATGGGGAAAGCTTTATGGGATTAAAAAAATAAATCAATGTTCAAAGTAATGGTTAAACAATGCAGGGATGGGACAAGTGCAGGAGAACATGTCATTATTGTTGCAGTCTGAGGAGCAGGGAATGCTTTCCTGGAACTGTTACTAAATCCTTGTTGTCATCTATCAGAGGTGCTGGGCCAGGTTTTCATTTCTTTGCATCAAATGCTCATTGATTTTTATAAAAGTTTTGCACAGCATCAAAGGCAGAACCTGACCTGGAGCTTATTGTGGACAGTTGCTTAGAATTACCAGCTTTTCTATTGAACATCCTGGCTCACATGACATATTATACCTTTTGTGTGTGCTGTTCTCTGAATTTCTGATAACAAGGACCTCAGCTGAATACAGAGACTTCTCACAGATTCTAGGTGGCCCAATATAAGTACTTGGCTCTTTATGCAATTATATGACTTTCTTTCATGTAATATATTAAAACTATTAGAACCTGCAATAGATAGAAATCACAAACACTAATCTCATATAGAGTTTTATAATTTAAAAATAAAATTGTTCATAGAGGAAATACACTTTAGTCTTTCCAGTACAAAACCACTCCAAAAAAACCAAGCAAAAAAACAAAAACAACCCCAAAGCAAAAGAAAACACCTTCCAGTTCTGCAGTTTACTTCTACCTGCATAGCTGCCTGTTACAGTACCTGTCAAATGAAAATACAGAACTTGAAGGAGTTGATCTAAAGCTTAGTGAAGTAAATGAACTCACAGTTTATTGACCTGAACAAATTATAGCTTAAACCATCATAGTATCTGATTTTTCTGATAAGTGTTATCATTCTGTCTGACAATTCTTTCTTTCCCTCCCCTTCTCACTTTATTATCACAGCAAACTGAAGGCTGACTGTACAAAGAAGTAGAAGCCTAGGCTTGTATCAGTCCACTCAAGCATGAAATTATAGTTTGTTGACTGACAATACTTAATAGCACCCAAGAGACCCAAGTATGATATCAGAGTACCAGAAGCTCATAGCACAGATTTAATCAAGCATAACTTAAAATTCTCTTTCAAGTCTCCTATTATTTCATTTACACCTCTATATATGCAAAAAGTTACTTTGCAGTACATTTAAAGTGTTTTAAAGTGTTCTTCTGCATGTATGTCTTCCACTGTTGTGTTTCCAGACATTTCATGTGTATTGGAATGCCTGGATGTGCACACAGCACATCTGCATCTGTAATACCATCTATAAATGGCACTTCTTTCACAGCAGCAATTGTCACAGCAAGATACTGCTAATTATAACCTCACCTAGGCAAGAAATTGGTAATACTTCCTAGTAAGGGGCTGTTATTAATGTTAAATTACAGTGGGATTCCGTTAAAAGCTGGGAGACTAAAGGGATCAGGATGATTAATTTTATCAAGCAGGAATGGCAAAGAGCACATTAATGATCTTCCATCAGAAAATAGTGTTGAATTGAACTCTTTTACAGAAAGTTAATATCTGGATGCAAACTCCTTATTAAGTCAATGATATGTTCCAGTTCCTTTGAGTAGGTGTGAACAAGACCTTCCACACAATTCTTATTTGGAAGATTGCTCTGTATTATTGGCACATCCTCCCCATTTTAAGTGGTTGCTCTAGAAAAAGCACCACTGGTCCCCTTGGTTTGTGTTGGCTATGATAGTTTCAAGTTTAGTTAAACTACTTTAACACCCTAACACAGCAGCACCAATAAGGCTGAGGCAAATGTGCAAATGTGAGAGGAAAAAACTTTTTTTTTGCCTCTATTTTTAAGAACACTCAGGCAATCAGCAATTCAAAATGAAGCAATTTCTGGCAGCAGAAAAACTCAAGAGCCATTTTCTATTTCTGATATTGAAATAGGCACATGATTCACTGGAACATGAACATCATCCTGCATTCAGACAGACTGTGAATCAACCAATCTTAGTACCAGCTCTTAATTCAGCTCTTCTCAAGGGGATGCCAAGGAAAGGTGGAAAGGACAGATCAGAGGAATGAATAAACTGATACAGGGCTGACTACCAGTCTGGATGAGGTATTGCAGCAGACCTTCACATCTGACTAGCTCACTTTAACTTTTGTCAGAGGATGTGCAAGTCCCAAGACAAAGGCTGTCTTACAGCTTACACTATAATACAAGCTTCTTGAAATGCATGCTTAAATGCATGAAGGAATGGAATAAGTATTTTGATCTGATTATTTTCTTCAATTTTTTAATTTTTGCTAATATTCCCAAAGAAAACAGTTTTAATCTCTTAAATACTTATTTTAAAATATTGCAAAGGATGTCTTATTTAGGCAGGCAGCTCTACAGATTTTTTTATTTTGCTCTTCCATGTAATTATGTACTGAACACAGTTTTGCTTTGAACAGTAAAATCTCATTCAAATTTTAAAAAATTCCAAGTGCTGATGGACTTGGAGTGCTTTGCTATTTGTTCATTAGGAGCTTATAAGAAATGTTTTACTCAATTTGCTGAAAGCAAGCTGATGCTTTTCTGAACTGATTCTGTAAATTGTTATTTATTATATCCTCAATAGGCAAATTTCTGATCAGTGCTATCTATTTTAAACAGTAGAAAGCCCCAGCTTTCAAATATGTCTTAAATAGTTCAAGAGGAAGTTCCCCTCTTGTTTCATTTTGATGCTTGTTCCACCAAGGACCCGTGGTCTCAGCTGCTATGCCGCCACCAGCAGAGCACGGGTGGCACAGCCCTGCAGTGCCGGGGAGCTGGCAGTGCACACTGCAGGCCCTTCACTGCACCTCTGTGGCTGCAGTGTCCTCAGCCTTAGATTCTCCACGTGAAAAAAACCATGCCTACTCACATCCATCATTTCCCCACACTGTGGGAAATTCCCTTCATTCTGCCTTGGTTTAAGCTGGGTTCCTTGAGGTGAAGTGTGAGCAAAGTGGATTTTTCCTCAGCCATTGCACTGTCCTGCACAGCCTTGGCCTTGCTGGTGCTGTTCCCTTCTCTGGGGATCAGCTCTCGGGTGGGAAGGGGGACAGCCCTCAGGTGCAGAGACCTGATTTACTGTTCTACTGTTGATAGAACATCTAAAACCAGTTCTAAGAATTTTCAGCAGTAACAATAACCCTTAACATTTCTGATATCATTAAGCTAAGAAGTGATAGATTGTTCTTTAACAGGGAAGCACAGAAATGGTTTTTACTCATACAAAGGCCAGTATAATTTGTTCAAAGGTTGAGTCCTCATCAAAGATACAGAATAGTGCATGTCACAAATGGTTAAGGCTTTGAAATTCTTTGTGGATTATTCACCAAAATTTGCATTGCTACACAGCATGAACTATTTTTGGATTCTGCATAAATAGAATATCTAATACAGAGTTACATTATAATGAAATACGCAATAATGCAAGAACACAGAGTGCTTTTCATGTATTGCAGGCATCCAAAAGTTTCAAATGCATAAAATATGGTTACACTTGCTGCACAAATGACTGCATATGAGGCTTATTCCCACTTAGTTAAAACTCAGTGGTAAAAAATACATCCATACAGGCTGCTATGACACAGTTAAATTGCTATTGATGTTTTGTATCATGGCAAGTATCAGATGGAACAGGAGTGAATTAAGATTGTGATTGGTCACTAGGGCTTAGTCCTCCCAGCTAAACTGGAGACTTACAATTTGTGTGATGCAGAAAATTCTGTTTGCTAATGATCCATGAAAATGCAGATAAAACAACTCTACTCCAGATTGTTCCATAAGTTGCCACAGAAATTTAAAGAGGCAGTATAAAAACAGTATTATGCTTAGTAATCTTTGATTGTCAATTCAATAATATCTTAGATTTTAAAATATAAGGAAAGAATAGTATTAAAATATAACACATATGCAGTCCACATTGAATGCAATATTTTTCTACTGTCATCTCCCCAACTTGCATTCTCACACAACAGTACAACCTCAGCAGCAGGACTGAAGAGAGAAAGCAGAGCCTCCACACAGGCTGATTTCTATCATGCCTGCTAGGATATTTTTAGGAAACAGAAACAGCAGTTTTAAACCCTCTTGGGCTAAGAGCAATCAAAAATCCTGATCTTTCCCTTCACAGATCAGTGCTTTAACACCTAGGCTATTATGTAAAAAAAGTGGCCAGTAACTCACCTGGCAGCATGATGGGTTTTTTGGTTGAACTCACTGCTGTCTCAATGAGTTAGGGATTGTACAAGGACAACTAACTTAGCATGTCACTTTAGGAAATAAGGCAGAAATGCAATATCTTCAGAACCCTTTCCAAATTACAGGGACACTAAGGCATCCTCCACTTTGATACGTCTCTTCCCAGCGCAGGGATATGATTAGGAGCCTAAGGAGATTAGTGGCTAATAATGCAGGTGACTTGTGGTTTATTCTTAACAGGGTAAAATGCCAACTGTGCTCCTTTTATGCACGTTCACCAATTTTTCCAAGCACACAAAGTACAGCTGAAAATTACATTGCTACTTTAACCTATTACATAGCAATAAATACACCTCCTTCTCTATGTTTTTGCTTTAGGCTCTGTTGCTACAGTTTTAACAAAACAGCCATGAATTTATGGTGATGGCTTTACTTTTGCACATAGAAAAGCTAGATCTATTTTTTAAGCATAAGTACATGGATGCTTCCATTATGGTACAACTGCAAAACAAACATTATGCCTTGGATTGCTTTTTCTCAGACTTCCTCTATTAACATATCAATCATCTGTGCAGCACAGAATTGTAATCTGCTACCTATTTCAGTAATGACACACTTAAAATATTTTCCTAGTATTAGACAGGTCTGATGACAATGGACATCTCCTGGACCAAAGCTCACTGCACTGAGCTTGGGCACACAGCAGATCTGAGAGTGCACACAGAGGGTGTCCAGGGACATCCCTGCAGAGCTGCTCAGACAAACCTGACACAAGGCCTGAAGTAAGTTTGGGGTATGATTTCATGCACACAGGGGCAGCCCCACTCCACACAAATGAGCCCAAACACTCCCAAGCCAGCTCTGCCTCCCTGTGCCAGGGAATTGGTACCTGAACCACCCTGAGAGCTGTGCCAGGCTGGAGCTGCTGCCTCCTGCATGCACAGCCAGGAACGGGTCAGGGAGTTCAGCTGTGAAACAAAGCTGCAAGCAAAAAGCTGGGGATCTGATCAGCCTGGGGAGCTCAGGGCAAATGCACCACAAGGGCTTTCTCAGGAGTTCCTCAGAAGATACACTAGGGACCCTCTCCCATCCCCTTCCCTGAAAGGTGTGCTGCTCTCCAGTGTGGGGAGGGAGTTCCTGCAGCAGAAGCTGCAGCCAGACCTTGCCTCCCTCTCCATGCTTGTCACTACAGATAGATATTTTCTACTCAAAATTTCTGCAGAGCAGCTGATCAGCTGCAAAGCAAATAGCTATGACTCAGTTTATCACAACAACAGAATGGGAATTAATGTTAACAAGCTAATGCTTCATCTGATTGTGAGGAGCTTTTTTAATCTTGTTTCTAATTAATTTTGACAGATTGAATTAAAATGCTTATTTGCTTTGCATTTGATGCATGAGGATCTTCCTGACTTCCTCTCGTAAGGCATGCTGTCAGCACCAACCTTTGTGAGCCCTGGTTGTTCCAGGCACTGGACAAGAGGATGAAGTCCTTACTTCCACTTCTTAAGAGGCCTCTATTTTTCAGCAAAATTTTCCTTCTTTTTATTTTGTTTTGAATTTTTCAGATGTAGAAGTTTTATTTTAACTTGGATAATAATGCATAAGCTCCCATTTTGACTATGGAGCCCCCTCACTATATTCTTTTTTAAAAGCCTTCCTGTGTTAGTTCCAGCTGAAGTACCAGAGAAATAGATCTCTTATCCTTCTCTGTACTTTCTGTCAAAACACTTGGAAGAAACCTTTTTGAGCCATTTCAGCTGGAATTAACAAGAGAAGACTGATTTCCTAAGGTATGCATTCCTTCTCCTGACAGTCAAGGAGACAGGCTGCTCCAGGAGAGAAATGACTTTTCTTGCATTCTTTCCCCCTTCTGATGCATGAACAATTCTCATTACCATTCATTTGAATTCTTCTTGCTTGCAGTGGTGGGTGTAAGTTCCTCAGCAATGAGTATTTTTGAGAGCTCCTGTGTGCAAAACTGTAACTATCAAACAATGCTCAAGACTAATTCTCATGAGCCACGATCTATCACAGTCAGGAGATTATTGGATTCCTGTGATTCTGTACCCTGTGCCTTAATACCTGCAGTTTTGATGACTGCTGCTAGAGTGCACAAATTTCAGGGAAGGGAAACAAAAGAGGTAAGTAAAGTCTTCCAGAAAAAAAAAATCACAGTAAATGATAAAGAGCTTGGAAGGTCAGGAGGTATAGTGATTTCACAAAGAGTTTCAGCTAGTCCCCTTAGACTGTACATCGACCACACTTGTAAAAGGCATGGCATTAGAGCACACAGGTAACTGTTCTGATCTGTTTAAAAAAAAACCCCTACAGTTACACAAATTGTTGTAAAAACAGCACACAGGAAAAGTATATAGATTCATTTCATGCAAAAATAGCACACAATTCACTGTCATCTTGTATTAGCATCAATAAAATAACAAATGGCCCAACAAAAAAGTAAATCCAAAATAAGCTCTTTGGAATGAATGGAATTGAATGACTCCTGACATAACTTAGCTCTTGCTCCAAGTGCTGAACCCAGCACAGATGGAGTTTGTTACTCTGCCTTAGAATTGCTCTGAGGGCAGAATTTTCCTTGGTGACTCCTTCCAGTTGTTTCATTTGGGTGGTAAGAGTGATGTAAAATCTTCCCCAAAAAGAAAATAATCAGTGAGATCTCATCCTTTTGATCATCCTACATGGCCTTACTGGACTGATCTAAACTATGGCATGTCATCCATTAATTACTAACACCATCTGCATAGAAGAAACAAGACTTTGATCGGCCCTAATCTGTAAGTTAAAAGATCTCCATAAATCAACAGGTATTCTTTTCATAGATTCACTATCTTTGTTGGAATCATCCATTTTCTCAGTATTATTACAGCATTTTCAGATTTTAATGTTGCCTCATGACTGGTTTGAAGTGCTACAAGCAGATTTTATTATACATATGCATGCAGTATATTTTTTTTAAGTTTCATAGATGTTAAATGGCATGAATTAGATATATGTGAAAACTTAGAACAACCCTTTTCACAAATATTTGTTAAGTCACATATAATACAGTACAATTCCAAAATGAGGCATTCAAAACCTCTCTATTTATGTGGAAGGCAACTTCCATAATTACACACAAAGCCTCCCACCAGCGTAATTATCTCCTCTCTTCCTCACTAGGACAAATCACAGTACTTTGAACTGATCTATAAGGGGAGAAATACAGGATCACATATTTAAACACAGCTCTCCTCCTCCAGCCTGAAAATTACAAGCCAGCAAACTTGCAATTCAGAAAAGCTCACTGAGGTATTTTCTCTAGTACCTGGAAAAATCTCCAAGGCAAAGAATTCTCTGCAAAGGAGGAAGAAAAGGTTCTGCCCACTACCCCATTATCAAAATTGTCTTGGTAATCTGTGAAACACTAAAAGTAGCTGAATTTCTTCCTTACCCCAACCCCCAAGAGCACTGTTGTCCTCCAATTGAAAATCAGCACTTTGTTCCTATGACATATTTTAACTTATATTTCATTTAGAGACTTTAAAATGTTGATCCTTACAATTCAAGTGCACATCTCTCAAGGTTTCTCATTCTTCAGTTAAATATACCCCAGCACAGCCCCTGCTTAGCAAATTGTAAGCTCTAACACCAACAGGCTGTGACTAAGAGCCAGTGGAGAAGGCAAATTGTTAACCTCGAGTGAATGGAAGCCTATTTCATGATGTTCACAAGCACTTGATAATGCCCCGTTAATGAAACTTCGGTTGCTCTTTATCCCTGACAGAGGAGAGCAAGTTCTGTATTTTCCTGGATGTAATGGCTGTGCCAAGGCTGGCCTGTGTGCTCCCAGCAGTGCAGGGCTGTTGTGGCAGCCGGGGCAGCTCCCAGGGATGCTCCCCTGTGAGCCCTGGGGATGCTGCACCCAGGACAGCACTGCAGCTACAGGGTAAGGGACAAGTCAGGATGACCTTTGGCACAACAACCAAACCATGTCCTGCCTCACCGGGCTGACAGGTCCTCAGACGCTGAGGTAAGCTTTGTCTCCAGTCTTGGGAAGCAAGGATGGGCAAAGATTATGTGCTATTTTATTATTTTTTAATAAGATGCACAACAATATTTCTGAGTGCTGAGGGCACAGGGGAATGTCTGGGGAAGAGCAGAGCTCTGGCTCACCCAGTGCCTTTTCCACACTCTCCCAGCACAGCACAGCACAGCCACTGAACCCCAGCAGCCTTGCCCAGGCTGTGTGTCCCAGAGGCAGCACCACCCTCTCCCCAGGCAGGGCTTTAGGGAACCCCAGCTGCCATCAAACAGCTGGGCACTCACACCACACCACTCCCGTGGTGACTGGTGACTCTCTGTAGTGATTCTTCAACACCACTGCCTACAGTGGGCAATTGGCATCATTTTTCCTTTTTAAGAAAATTAAAATATGGATACATCAATTTTTTTTTCTTTCAGCAATTTCTCATTCTTGTTTACACCAATGTTCCCCTAAAAACCAACTCTCCCTTTTCTGTGCTTTTTATTTCTATGGAAAATTTTGAATGCTGAAATCTCTCCCAAATATTTCAAATATTGGTCATGACTGGTTCCCACAGCATTGATTCTATGCCATGTGGCACCAGTAGATATCATCCACCCCTGAGCATGAATCACTTTCTGTAATGATTGGCATTTTCACCAATTAGCAATCCTTCCATGAGATGCACATGTCAAAACACTATGCAAGTTTGTTTTCATGCTGCTGCTATATGTCTTAATTTGTTAATACTGCTTGGACATAAAAAGCAAGAATATTGACCAACTTGTATGATTTTTTTTTTCTCCCCTTTAAAAATGGCTCTAATTTTAAGAGTCAAATTTCACAAAATACACTAAATATTTGAGAACTGCTGAATTAGAAATACCCTGAACTTTTGAGAAGAATCTTCAGGAAATTTCTACTTACCACAAATTTTAGCATATGACAGATTTGCACGGTAAAGGACCTTGGTCTTCTGTGCCCAGAATCTCAGCAGTTTCACTGTGTAACTTGCCAAAGATGCAGGGAACAGGATCAGCACTAGTGAAGTCAAGGGAAGCTTTTTATCTCTCAATACACACAGATTTGGGCCTCTTTGGGTGCAATTTTCAAACCAAAGGCCTTTAATGCATGTGTAAGAAAAATCTGTCAGCACAAGTCTCAAATGACCCTACAATATTTATTCTTTCAAAAGCGTGTATGGTATAAATATTCCTGTTCCCTTTTTGTAGCTGAATAACCCACAGTACAGAGCCTTTAAGTACCAGATATTCATTTCTACAGATGCAGTAACAGTAAATTGCACCTGCAACTTCAATTTCAAAGATGATTCACACTTTTTATAAGGATTTTTTTCTCTCCACAAGTAGTAGTTATAAAAGTACTTGCCAATAGAAAGGAAAAGTGTTCACGGTATGGAAGACAGTCTGGAGAAAAAAATTACCTAGACTGTTTTAAACTGTTAGAAAGAAAGAAAACATTGACTTCATAGGTCTCTATTTTGCTACTGTTCCAGCTCTTATCAAAACTTTCTCATCAGATTTGCTGTCATGAGAGAAGCAAGACACAAAACTGGCCAGTGAGCATTTCTTATGCTATCAACTGTGCTGCCTGCAGGCAGCAAAAATAAATAGGGTGATATTTAGAAGAAATAACAGAATGAGAAGCAAGTTTGTGAATTCTGCTTTTGTGCACATGTTAAACAATTGAGGAGAGGCAAAAGTAATACCATTGCTTTCATAAAGATGGGAGTGATGAAGAATGCCAATTACACAATCTGCCACTCCATAAATGCAGAACTGAATGCTTCTATATCTACAAACACATATGCTGCTCCATTTAAAAAATGGGAGTTTTTTGTGACCCAGAGGAAAAAAAAGGGAAAAAAGTGTAAGGAAAGCAATTGACATAATAAAGTAGGTGGAAGAAAATATTAGTAGTATCAGAACAGTTGAAAACATTTCCACTGACATCACTGAAGTCAGGATTCTACTGCACCTCTATACTGGATAGAAAGCTTTTCTCTTTGAGTACTGACTCAGGGTGACAGTGAAGTGTATTTTTAGTGACAACAAAAGGCAATTTTCTAACAGAAGGGATTCTAAATAAAGGTCAAGTAAAACTGTACACAAGCTCCAGGTCAGGTTTAGTATGGCCTTTTGGACATAAAAATGAGGAATAGTTTTCTGTTTGCAGCTAAAAAGTAAAAATTTTGGAAGAAGTCTTTCTTGACCTACTTATGTGTGGAAGCCTGATGACTTCAGAGTATTTCCTACTGGGAAAAAAAAAATTAATAGCAGCTGTCCTTCCCAAACTGCACACACTTGCCAGCATTAGAAGATTTGAGTTATTTTCCCGCTCATGACAAACACAAAGTACATTTTAGTATTCTACAAACACCTTACAATAACTAAAAATATATCAGTTCCCAAAAGTTAATATGATTTCATTAGCTGTTTGAAAATTCATGTTAGACTTTTCCCCTTTCCATGGATTACCGTACATTTTTCTTCTCACTCTTCTTTCCAAGTAAGGGAGGAAAAATTATGTATATGTTTTCTAAGGGAATGATTAACTGGTTTCTGCAGCTGGAATGTCAGCCTTGGTCAGTCCTGGAAAAGCCAGGTAAGCACTTGTTGATACTCGAGAGGTGCTGTGCATTTCTTTCACTTCAGCTCTCACCAGGTTTTTATTTTCTTTGCAGTAATCTAATTTGGGGAAAACCCTTTAAAGTACCACAGGTAGTAAGAAAGGGAGTAAAATGCACCTGCTTTCACTACTCAGATAAATAAAATATTAACTATTAACTGGCAACTTTTTGAACAAAGTGAAGCTTATGTAAAATTCTGGTCTTTGAGAACCTGATTTATCTAGCCACATAGAGTGTTCATAGATTAACTAAATAGATCCAAGCCCTGGTTCTTAACTAGCATCCCTAGATCTTGAAGAAATTCTAAAAAGTTTGGTACAGCCTTATATTCTGCTCCTATTAATCTGCATTTTATGACACTTTCTCTGTTTTGCTATCTTTGAATCTCATCTCAAAAGCTCTATGTTTACAGTAGGCTGACATACTTATGTGACCTTGAGGTATCTTTACTGTATTCTAGATTTATTTCCCTTATCTTGAACTTCATGGTGGAGCTCTGAATTTTATCTAATATCATGATAAGAATCCCAGAGCAATGTCTTCCCCATCTGCCCTTTCATTTGTCATTTTTCTGTGAAGAAGCCAGTACTGTCTGCCAATCTAAAACAAACCAGCCATATGTAGCCATGTGAGGAGCAGCTGAGGTCACTTTTTTACGTTCAGCCAGGGAAGAGGAGATTGAGGGGACGCCTCACTGCAGTTACAGCTTCCTCATGAGGAAAAGAGGAAAGGCAGACTCTGATCTCTGCCCTGTGCTGACCAGTGACAGGATTGAGGGAATGGCCTCAAGTTGTGTCAGGGGCGCTTTAGTTTGGGCATTAGAAAAAAGGTTCTTCCTCCAGAGGGTGGTTGGGCACTGGAACAGGCTCTCCATGGAAGCACTCACAGCACCTGGCAGAGCTCAGAACTGGTTTTGGACAAGGTTCTCAGGCACAGGGTGGGATTCTGGGCTGTCCTGTACAGGGCCAGGAGCTGCACTCAGTGATCCTGATGGGTCCCTTCCAACACAGAATATTCTGTAATTTCTTTTATGCTGCCATCATCAGTGTTGATCCAGTAACATTTATCTACCAGATCAAGACCTTCTGGAAGACAAACTTTCTTTTAAGTTTCTCAAGGACACTGTTCCCTCTCACCACAGCACAATGGCCTGTCTGTACCTGCAGTGATATCTGCCATATGAAGAATTAGGTCCTGTTGCTTTGGCAGGTGTAAAAGGCATCTCATGAACTTCAGAATAGAGGACAGATAAGTACTATCTTCACATATGAGGTATCAAGCAATTATTTTCAATTTTAAGCACTTTTTTAAAATTAAGATGTAAAACCACTGTACTAATTTAATTTCTGTCCTGAGTAGAGGCATCTGAGGGTTTCTCATAGGAGAGACAAAATTTGTCTCAAATATAATTGAATTATTTGATAAATCCGCAATGCTAGATAAAAATTTTATGCTGCCTAATGCACAAGCTGTTAAGTCCCTACTATTAAATCTGATGCCTGGTAGTAAATCCAAGCTATAATGAAAAATAAAATAGATCTTTGTGTTTACTCATACTGTAGTAACTGTCAAACAACACTAAGGATTTTTTTCTCAATGAAGAATATGCTTTCAGCAAAGAAGGAGATTTGTAAACATATTTCTGGTTACAATTTAAAAAGATGTTTTGATTCAAGAGTAGAAACTTGCATGTTTTCTGGTGTTCCTTGGACAGATATCAAGCAGGGGCATCAGTTCTTGTGTTTCTAAAAGCTAGAGTAAGTTATAACTAATCCACAAAGCCAAAGTGTATTCAAAACAATACATTTGAAATGCAACACACAAACCTAATTCAATCATAACAATATTCAGCTGACAGAGAAAAGCAAGATGCAAAAACATCCAAAACAAATTTCAGGTTTAGTAATCACAAAGGTCAACATATTTTTAAAGTATTTTTTCATTTAGATACAAAGAAAAAAAAAAAGAGTAAAACACATTACTAGTCCTCAGTTACAATGTAGTATATTAAATGCAGAAATTGTGAATGTAATTCTGAATGTCAAAAAAAAAAAAAAGCTATTACCTGTGCATTTAAAAAGTGAGTTGTGGGGAAAGAGAAAAGTGCCTGGAACAGAAGCCAGAAAAAGGCAAAAAACTAGCAGGAAAAAGCTACAGACAGGATGTTTGTTTTATCTGTGACTGACCAGAATGCTGACCTGACCACAGGGTCTCCAGTGCTAGCAGCTGCCTCTGCTTTCCTCAGCAGCTTGACCCATGTAGGATATTTCCTTTCCACAGCCCTGGCTGCTGGGGAGCAGGCTCTGGACAGAGCAGGCAGACCTTGGCCGGTGAAGGAAGGCTCTGAGAAGGCTTCTAAAGACAGAACATGTTGAGAGAACAGGTCCATCTACTTCTGATTAATTAGCAGAGCACTACTCCTCCTGCCAAATGTTTTAAAGCGACACTGAGATGACTAAAAAATATTCCTACAGCAGAACAACCACACGTGAGCAAAATTGAGTTGTTAGGCTACTTTTTTTTCCCCAAAATACTCATTTAGCTACGGGGGGGGGGGGAGGTTCTGTATGTATTTGCTTTCTTACTGACTCCAACAGCCTCTTTTCTTAGTATCCAGTTTCAAACACACAAAGGATAGGTGTATCTGGATACTAAGAAGAAAAAAGCAGATAACACCTTGGGAAAGGGCCCACTTTATTACAAAATACCATGCCCCACACACCTGGCTTTTTCAGTACAGGAAATCCTTAGCATGACTTGACAATAATCTTCTGGATAAGCATCTAAGCCTGCAGAAATCAGTGCACTCAGCACTGGACCATGCTGCATTTGAAAACAGAGAAGACCAAATCAAAGTTAAAGAATAACTGCCATTTTTGCACAGTAAATAGCCTTCTTGGCTAACTAATGTAAATAAAATTCCATAGAATACTCTTCCATTTTGCAGGCAGATATCCTAAACAGATTTCCTAATTCTAATAATATTTAGATTTACTATGCTATTTCTCACTTTTCTATTTCCTCTTTAGTCTGTCACCCAAGGGCATCAATTACTTCTTGGTTTTTGGTATATACTGACTTGATTTGCATAGACATCTCACATGATGTATTTCTTATATTATTGTGCTTCTCTGTGTAAATAATTCTCTAAAATGGTTGCAGTGCTGAGCTAAAGTAATATTTATATACATTATGCTCCTGATATATTTAGGGCTGTAAGCTTGTTTCATAGAGCTATAGCATGATTCATAGGATAAACTCAAAGGAACAAAACTTGGATTCAAGAACACACTTTCAGTGTACCCAAGTAAAATTATACAAGGGCATGAGAAGCAGTATACCAGAGTTATGTAATTTCCAGGAAAATGTCCAAAATAAGTTAAAAGCTTCCCAGCCTTTACAAATGGTGATGGTTATCAATCTAAATGGCAGACATGCTAGTCTTTATTTGTGAACTGTTTCCAGAAGCACCTACATTCTGTGATGGTAAATTCCTGGCCCAGATGTCTGTATTGCCACCAGCAGGCAAAGCCTTTAACCCAGCTGCCATCCTGGAGCATGCCTGCAGGCTGGCATGCCCTGCCAGCTGCCACTGCTGCTGTTCCACAGATGTGCTCACAAGAGGACAGGACCCTTTGAGGGCAGCTTTTCCCCACCCCAGAAGAGCCCACTGGCTATTTCAGGCATAAAGAGCCACATGTTTGCATCAGAGAATGAATCCAAATTTTTAGAAAACCCCTTCAGGTACAGAGTTCTCTTGGTTTCTCACAATAGAACAACTTTACCTTGTCTAAATGATTAAACAGTCCCTGAAGCAGAGAGATGAATGCACTGAAGCCTGTCTTTGCTTCATGAGGAAAATTGAGGCTCACATCTAAATAGGTAAATAGTACCACCACTACTATCACAGATGGGACCCTCAGAGGATATCACCAAATGCCATGGAGCCCTCACTGTGGTTAACCTTGCAACTCTGGATGAGGCAAAGGAAATGTGAAACAAGGCTTTGGAATGTGCTCTGTTCCCCTGGGCCAGAGGCGTCTGGAGTTCTAGGAGGCAGCAGTGCTTTCCACAGAGAATATCTAACACCAGACTCTAGTCCAAAACCCAAGGCAGATCCACTGATGAGTGCCCCCCAGAGCAGAGAGCTAAACAGGGAGAGGAACTTTTGCTTCCCACCCTCTCTAAGCAGCTCATTTTTAAGTAGCTTCAGGGAATTTTCACTCATCAGGATTCTAAAGTCTCTTTATGACTAAGCCTTGTTACTACAGAACTCAAAGCTGTCCCACAGGCACTTTGGGGTCTGGCATGTAGGTGATGCAGTGCTGACTGTGACAACACCCAAATATCCCAAAGAATCAGTTTCACAAACATATTTCATAAAGACTTTATAGAACCTCAGCAGATGGAGTTCCATAACTCCTGTGCACACTACATAGCACCAACACAAAAAATGAGAGGCTCAGGAGCTTGCTGAGAAAATGGTTTATCAACAAGGACCATAGAACTGCGCCCCCTGACCAATTATAACAAAATAATATCATAACTACATGAGGGTGTCCATTACCTTTTCTACATTATTATGTAACTACCACCACACTTGGTTCACCGCTGATTGTAAAAATTAGTTACTTCCTTTTCTGTTTTCAAAAGAGATGTCTGCAGCCTGGGCAGTGGCACAGGGCATCCCTGTTTCAGAACAAAGTCCTGCCCAGTCACACTGGCTAGACAGGATTAGGGGAAAGGGAACAAACCATCTTTGCAGGACTGTTGCATGGGCTTGCTATTTTCATCTGGCAGTTTGGTTTATGAGACTGCTGCTCTGTAATGTTTCTTGTGAAATGTCTCTCTTCCCCTGTTCTCAGCATTACCCCATTAAGCAGGGGGAGAACTTCCACCCAATCTTTATTCAAAGTCACGCTGGTTCCATAGAGATATTTTAAAACTGACTTAAAGTCAGGCAAAACCTTGAGTGGACACCTTTAGTGCACTAGACACTAATGACTGAATTACCTGATTTAAAGTTTCAGCGGTACAGCCCTGAATATAAATGTGCCCAAAGCTAACAAATTAAATAGCAAAACACAGCAAAAAGTCTGAGCAGTCTAGCAGTTCTTTGGAGAGATGCCAAAGTTTAATAGCACAAACAGAATAAATAAACTCTATGAACAAATCAATATTTCAAAGGTAACATCTGTTCTGCACCAGCTCCTGGTGTGAATAGATTCATCTGTGCACGCATACAAGTGGGCTAATGGGATTCAGTGTGCTCCAGTACCCACCAGCATGCTTTGTCTTCATCAAAAACTCTAACGTCATGGGATTCCAAGAAACGAGCCAAATAACTTATACCTACTTTGCAAACTTTTTCATATGAATCATTACATTAATCCCATCGAATCAAAACCTGAGGATATTTACTCAGAACTGTAAAGAGATAAAGGAGTCTGAAAAACCGTCTGAGAGAAACTGTTTCCCCTTGGTTCCAATTTTTGAATCTTGGGCATTTGATAGATTCCCAAGACTTCATAAACACCAAAACTGTCCTGTGCCAGAAGTCATGTCTGCTTTGGCTTATGCTATGCTTCACCAATTTAAACCAAACTTTCCATAGAGTATGTGACACAACCTAGTTATATCAAATATAAAAGAAAAGAGGCATGAAACAAGCTGCAAAAAGGATCTTTTATCTTTGTTTTATGATTTCTCTGAAGGAGCAGAAATCAATGCTTTAGCTGGGTAGAAATTAGACTTAATATTATGCTATGCATAAACACTGTTTAAATCTTAAAACTATTAAAATTAACCTTGCCTTTACACAGCTCCATTACAAAGATAAGGAAAATTGTGGGTTTAGAGTGTTGAGTTCTTTCTCAATACTTCAAAATTGCATGTTGGTTTAGTTTCTTTTCTATAACTATTTCCCACTACAACTTTTTACAAACACCCTTTAATGCTTTCTTTTCATTTTTTCCCCAGCATGATTTTCATCAAATTTTGCTCACAATGTAAACTATAGTGTCTTGTAAACACAACCCCTACTAGCAAATTAATTATTAATATGAGTTGTTCGTTTGAGGACAGATATCTGGACATTATGTGGTTCTAACACCTCCTAGGAGCTGTGCAGTAGAGGAGAAGGAAGCTGCATCCTGCAAAACCTAGGGAAAGAGGCTGGGTCAGGGTCGTCCTTCATGTGTGCCAGGGCAGCCTCACCTCCCAGCAGCTGCTGCACCAACAGCGTTGCTGCAGTGCAGGACGAGAGCTGAAGAGCTTGGCTGGCTCCTGCCTCAGCTGACACCTCCTTCCTGCATCCCTCACTCCTCGCAGGGCAAATGCACAGGTTTGACCCAAGGCCTGGCAGAGGCTGCACCCACTGCAGCTGGCACAGAATGGGGCAGGCAGAGGGCAAGGAGGGAGGGAACAACACCATTTGGCCATGGTGAGAAAACACCTAAGCTCGGACACCACACTATTAAGGAATTTTCAATTTCAGCCCCAATAAGACTCAGATAAGCAGCTGTGATTGACAGCAACATTAATTCAACTGTAGCCAGTTTCAGGATCAGATAATATTCAGCAGCAGAAAGAAAATTGGCACATTAATGCCCAAAAGTCAAAGAGAAACTCATTTTGAGGAAATCACTCCTGCACTGGGTAAAAGGGTACTGAGAAAACAGAATGAAAACAAACAAACGAAAAAAACCCAAATTGTTAGTTATTTCTTAGGGTTTGAGTTTTTACTTTTTCTAGTTTTAATTTTGATATTTAATGGTGAGTAGGCACCATTTTAATTGTAAATCTCTTTTTATGCTTAACATTTGGGGTGAGGTATGACAGTGAATGTGTGTATAAACATGATGGAAAACTCCTGCACGATGTTAATGAAAAATCATCAGCTTATTTTTTTATTATTACTACTATACTCTTTGTTCTCAGAAAAATCAGTAACAAACTATAGGCTCTGCTGCGCTCAACACTGCACAAAAACCAAAGTTTTCCCACACCCTACAGGACAGCAACCTGCAAGACATAACACCATACAGAGATACAGATAATTTCTTTCTATACTTCTCTCTATTACATAGTATATTTTTAATATAATATTATAACACTTTAAGGAACTCAAACTAGTTAAAGCTTTTCTGAAGCATTTGTCTAAGAAAACTCAGTGGAAGTGAGAGGGACAACACAAAAAACATGCTATCTGGAAAATGTAATATGTAGATAACATGTGCTAAGATGATGCAGAGGTAGAGGGACAATTCTTAATGTCCCTCTCCTTAATTCATGAGAGGAATGATGGGGTGGGAGTTACTGTGAAAGTTATGTCAAGCAGAAAAGCCAGGGAAAAAGACAAAGAGTGAAAAGAAAGAAGAAACAAAAAGGGAGGACAAACTGCGTACATGAACCCCCAGGGATTAAGAATGACAAATCATCAACAAGTCTCAAATCTAGGGCATAAGGCAACAACCCCTTAGCAGGACCCACTCTTAGTAACAGCAGCACACCTAAAGGCTTTGCTCTTCTAAAGCTGCAGTGTTTCAGCTCCAAAAGTCAGAAAATATCTCTACTATTTTCATTCGGCATGCAGTGTACACAATGGTACAAACCAATGTTTATCCACAAAGGCTATGTTTTCCTTTAAAACTATTTTGCTCAGGTTTGAGTGATCAGTGCACATGCTACTACTTTTTCTATCCTCCTGCCCACTGAGGGTTTTGCTCAGCTGCCAACTCTCCAGCCAAAGGTCAGGAGTCAGTACAATATGACAAGCTGATGAGCCTCCTCTCCTAACCCCTTCATCTAGAGCTTGCTTAACAGAGGGTCAGAATCTTCCAGTTGCAAAATTCATCCAATTATGCTGTTCCTTGTCCCTTGTTATCACCTCCCAACTCCTCCAAGTTCACATTAATTTTCATGGTATAAGCACAAATGCACATGTACAATAGTTTATCTTGGCATCTAAAAGACAAGGATCAGTAGGGCAGGCTTAGAACTGGAGGAGGGAAGAAAGTGAATCACAAGTGTATTCCAAAATAATTGTCCCTTGGTTACCAAAAAAACATTCAAAATGGAAATGTTTATATGAGTTCAAATAGCTTTTAGCTATTTGAACTCATATAAAGCATTACACTGCCAATAAGAAAATCAGGCTTCTATTAGTACTGGTATTGTGTATTTGAATTTTCTGCCCTTTGCTAGGCTGCCCCATAATGTTATCTCACACACACACAGGGATCAACCATGCCTTAACTGAAAGTCAAATCCTGCAGGTACAGACCATGCAATATTGAGCAAACCAGAATGAGTTGATACAGCAGAAGCACAGATGCTACCTGGGAGCTGGGACCTGCCAGTCTCAATTCCTGAAGGAAACTGCAGAGTATTTTCTGTGCATTGCTGAAGTGAGGCACAGAACATGACGTGGATGTAGCTCAGCAGGTCTTGGCCAAAGACTGAATGAGTTCTCTCAGGTTCCTCGGTGACAGAGCTGAGATGCAGGCCAATAAAACAACCTGACACACACAATCTCAAAATGGTGATAGGTCTGTTCTAAGTTCCATCTCATCTTTACACAAGCACAGAAGGCTGATTTAACCATTCAGACAAGGTTACTGGAGCCATAAAAGATAATCTGCTGTCATCTTTTCTTTCAGGTTAAAAAGTCTTCTGCTTGCCTCTCAATATGATGTTTTAAGTGTTTCTTTGTCAAAACTGTGAGGTCAAAAGAGTGCTCTGCTAATAAACCTTTCTGCATCTTAAATTCCTTCCACTTCATGTGTCACAGGCTCCTTTCAGTTTGCTCACCTGAGAAGGTTCACAGGACAATGCCTTGGTGCCCCAGAGTGACAGGAGAGGAAACCTGCACGTCTCAGGCACTTCTCATGTGTCAGAGTGCTTTACTGTAAGTGACAATCAGCGTGATACTGAGAAAAACAACTAGAAATAAGAAAATCAAGGAAGGAATGATACAGAGAGGGCATAACATATTTTATAGTAACTGATATTGACAAACACAGCAAAGGACAGCCATGCAACACCACCAGATTCAAAGTCCTCTGTTGCCAAGACTGGGGCCTGAGGCACACCCCTTATGCTCTCCCTTACCTTTCTACAGGTCCTTTCTAAGATGACCCAAGCTGGCTAAACAGGAAATTAATTTCTTATCTGTCTTCAAATGCACACTATTCCCTTTTGTCTCTCTCAAACAGTAATATCCCGTGAGGCAGGGTACCTTATGTGCCTTACTCAGAACTACACATATAGACTTGATTTGCTACTTCAACCTTGTCCAGCCAAACAGTTCTTATCGAAGACAGATACTGGTCTAATCTGACACAATTGGCTTTTGTTAAAAACACATCGCATTCTATCCAATTTTCCATGTAACTCCATGTCCTTGAACTACCCTTTTCCTTCAAAAGTGGTTCAAAGACTTTGTTTGGTACTGAGGTCAGACATACACAGCCATCCTCAATCCAAAATATTTACAAATCTCTGTCCTTGACTACTACCATAAGTCAGACAAAGCTGTATTAAATGTGATGGTCAAATTTTTTTTCAACTGAAAACTCAGCTTTCAACTGAATGAAAAAAGCCCTTGGAAAAACTTTGACTTTTCATTGAAGTGTCTGGCATCTAAACCCTGAATTATTTCCTACTGAGAAATCAAAGATATTTCTATTATAAATCATAATCTAACGTCTTGCAGAAATTTAGTTCAAATCCCTGACTAATCAGCTTACCCGAGAGTGGACCAAGAACTACTATGAAAGAGTCTGGAACCAAAACAAGTTACAAGAGTGAAATCTGAGTGGCAAACTCAAAGTTTTGGTATCCACTCTAGATTAGGAGTTATCACAGGACTTGTCAAAGATGGGAAAGAAAAACAGTGATCTCAATAAATGTCTTTCTTAACCAAATCATGTTCATAGAATAGCTACACCTGCTCATGCATGATATTGGTGGCTTTTGTATTAGGAGCAGCTCATGACTGAAACCCTGACAAGTGACTTCCTCCCTGTGATCAAACACAGAATGAGAAAACCTCATGCTCATTCACGCTGTACTGTACTTTTCCCCACCTCTATCACAGCCTGTATTTGTGTCAGGGGCAGCACCAGTGTGTGTGTGTGCAGTGTACTGGCAATCAACACAAGGGACTGATGCCAACCACAGAAGTCACTTTTCACACTTGCAGAAATCTGTCTTGTCCCCAGCCACATCCTGCCCCACGTTTGTCCAGCTTTGCCCATCACATCCCACTGTCCCCACTCACAGCGTGCCAGCATTCACGGGCTCACAGGAAACCTCAGGCCCTCTCAAGACAATTGTCCTGCCCCAAGACTAATGAGGGACAGGAGCAGGGAGATGAGCCACCCTGGCTGAAGATCTGGCTTTTCCTATTTCTGATTTACATTGATCACTGCTGATCAAAAGGTAATTTGATCTCTTAATATGTATCCTCTGTTATTTTAATCTGGCACTGTTCATAAAGTATTCTGGTTCATGTATTCAGAATTTTAAACTAATATTGGAATAAATACCTCATATTTCTTTCCATGGTCACTAACCTATTTTATTCTTAGATATGAGCCATAATTAATTATCCTCATTTGTTCTTTGCACTAGAATTTCCATATCTCTTAGGGAACATTATTTTGTGAGGGCTTTCTCTGTATTAAAATATCCTTACAACAGCAAAGATCTGGCTTGCCAGAAGGCTGCTTTCTTTGGATCACAGCAAAACCTATTCCTGGGCAATGTGTCTTCACATCTTCAACACAGAGCCCTCCCCTTCTTAATGTGCTTTCTTCAGAAGCCTATTGGAGAGTTTCAACTTCACCCAACCAGCTACTTGTGCCTATAACAGGGGTTACACATTGGAAAAATCTGCTGGAGAATCTGAATGCAGCCCTTGGACCAATCTGCTCACAGGAGTAGAGATTTTCAGAGGATGTATTAAAATAAAGTCTTGTATTAGCAGGACTTTACAAAAGTTGTTCTGCTCTCAGCACAGGGAGATGTAAGGACTGCTTATTTTAAGCCAGTCCCAGCACTTCTTAGTCATTACCAATCTGCCCAGAGGTACAGCATGCTACTGAGTAAAATACACTTCTGCAAAATGCTAACCATGTCCTGATCTTGCCACACAGCTTTTGAATCTACTTCCATGTCTGGAAGGAGCCTGGTTTCTCACAGTCCCACAACAAGCAATGCTACATTTCCATGAGCACACTGTAAGCTGTGCAGGTGCTGTCAGCTCGCTCAAGGGCTTCACCCAGCACAGCTCATGTTGGGATGCTGCTTTTGCATTCCACAGGGGCACACACAGCCCTGACTACAAGTTCTGTTTGTACACTCATACTGGACTAAGAGAGTAGCACTCCAGTCTATCCTCACCACTGTAATAAACAGCTTTTTGGAGACTTTCTCAGAATTTTCCTTTTCCTTGGATCTACTGTTCCCCTCAGACATGACACCAATCTCATTTTTTATTCTTTATACCAGTCTTCTGACAAAGAAAGAGAGAGTCAATTATCTTTATACAGACTTTCTTTTCTAAAATATATAGTGAACGGTCACTTTTGTTTCTATTTTTTTTATCTTTACAAAAACAAGCAAGCATCAGAATAAAGGAGATATTGTTCCTCCAAGCCTTCTTCCACATTTGTTGCTTGTCCTTCTATTAAATTCTGCAAGAAAAGAAGTTCTTTACAGGATTTTTCTCACAAGGGATTGTATTCTCCTTTCAAGTTGTACCTTTTAAACTCTGAGAGCATTCTTTGACTTGTGGCAATGCAGAAGCTGGAGATTTCTCAAAAACCCTCTCCACAGATCTGTGAACTATTTTAACTGTCATAATTCTGCTATATCTCATGTATTTGATTAAATATCTCATCTGACTTCCTGAAAAATGCCAAATAATTCTTTTTCTACTTTACACATAATTTTGGTGCATTTGCTTTAGCTCTCCATCACCAGAGGCCCATAGCAAGGCTATTAGTCCAGCTGTACTCACAGACTTCTAGCAGCCATTTCCTTGCTTTGCTTTCACTGCAGTATTTTAGTTTGAGCAGAATGCTGCCCATTGGTTTGGAAACTCTTGCTCAGATTATTCTCTTGTTACCCTCTACTTCCATCATCCTCCTGCTCCCAAGGTTCTCCTTTTACAGGGTAGAGACACTACAACCACTGCTATCTCCTCAGGAGCTGTCTTGGTGCAGATTCATTTTACCTGACATAATTTATTGATGAAAGGTTTCTGAAAGCTTTCACTTTATTTAAATCAGACTTTCTCTCTTCCCCTCTGTGATATTGAAGCAATTTACTTGATCAAAAACAATTTGTACTTATACTTCACTGCATTTAATTTTTAAGGTTTATTCTCTCTGCAGTCTGCAAATGATTGGATTTGTGGTGCCACTGGTATTAAACTGTCATTAGCAAGGGGTGCAACCACTGCCAGTTTACATTCTTCACACATCTGCTTTCTGGAATACTTCTCTGCCAGATGGTGATGCCAAGGACAATCTCATGAAGCAATCTTCCACGCAGAGTGCAGAAAGCCCTGCTAACTTGCCTGTGCACCTAAATTAGTTCCCTCTGCCAGCACCAGGGTTCAAGTGTTTTATACAAAAGCTGTACTTCAAGTGAAGAGCTTCAAAGTGATCTCACCTGAGGCAGCTGGCACCAGAGACTTCCTAAGGCTTTAAGGGCCTGTGCACAGCCAGGTCACAACAGAGTTCATCCTTTCTAATGCAATAATTATTCTTACTCATACCAATGGTATCTCCCATTCTGTAATCATGTTAAATGTACCAAATGCAGAAATTCCTCTTCTGTAGGAAAATAAACCCTATTGCCAAGGTACAGGCAGAGCAGTTTTGGAATGTCCTGAGAAATTTCTATGCCTTAAAACATGCCAGGAAATCCTTTTAAATTTTCCAAGGTCAGATTTCTTTTTATGAATCCCATGTTCACTCAGGTTCTCACTAGCTAAACATTTACAGTTTTGCTGGGTTTGGTGCCATACTTATTACACAGAATTTATATGGTTTTTATCTTTTTCTTCTAGATGTATTTAATGTAGTGCTTTCTTATTATGAAAATGGATGTCTTTTATACACTCCTAGTTTCCTTGGTATGGAGAACATTGTGTTTGATTTCTTATATTTTGCCTTAGGAATTCTATATCCTCATGTTCTGAAGTGAAATTCATTTCACCAAGTTTTACTTAATTATTGGGCATCTACATCTAATTGAATTGTTTAAACTGTTTACAGTCCAGAAAGGGAAAGAAACTCATCCTAATCTCAATTCATTCCAATTATGAATGACTCCTTTCAGCGCTGGAGTTAGTCTTGGATTTGGCCGTTTCTCTTTGCTGATGAAAAAGTAAGACTGGCAGGTTAGATGTCTGCCTGATAACCTGCTAAAAGATGTCTGAAAATAGGGGGATACCAATGATGCCAACTTAACATCACACACATTTTTCAGAAAAGTCCTGTGCATATCCTGAACACCAATGTGATTTGCGCAGCAGCCTCACCTATTTGCTGTGTGGAGCTGACTCTTATGCATCTCTGGTGGTGCTGTTTAGTTGGTTGTAAGTTTTTTGGTATTTTTCATTTGTTTGAGGTTTTCATTTTTTGTGGTGGGGGTGGTAGTGCTTGTTTTGTTTGGGGAGGGTTGGAAGGCTATTTTGAGGGGCAGTTGCTAGTTTTTGGTCAGAAGAAGACAAAAAAAGACAAGTAACATTTTCTTGTTACTATACAACTGATGCCAGGGAAAGTCTTTCTTCTATTCTTTATCTGCCTTGCGTAGCCTGCATTTTCCAAACTTCCTTCTAATGTTAATTTGTCTCTTCATATATTCTTTTTTAATCTTATATGAGTATTCTTCCACCCTTTGCATGCTCTATCCTTCCACTTTCAAGAGTAGCTGCATTACCACTCATCAGTTATATAAGCAGGTTTCCATTTAGGTCTCTGATTTTTACTTACGTGGAGGCGTTATATTCAGGATATAATAGACTTCAAATAACTTGAGTAAGGTGTCTTGATTTTCTGCTCTGCCTCAGGGAGCTGTCAGCTGAGACTGTGGTCTGCAAATACCCCAGACACTTTACTCAGCACACATAAGAGAACAAGCCACTTCTCAGTCTGCAGCTACTTATAGATAAAAAGATGTGACTAAGATCAGTTCCACTGACTTCCTCCATGTTGCCCACATCTCTGCAATGCTTCCAGTTTCAAGGTTGAAAGCAGCAAATTTTTAGCCCTATTCTGCAAAAAAGCCAGAGTTAAATTCCAGATATAATGTCAGACCCTAAGAATTAAGTCAGACAGACTTTCCCATAAATACAGACTGAACCAGATCTGATTAATACTGATTTTCATTCCTCTCCCTGTTTTCAGACATGAGAAAGACAAAGACAGAAAGAATGAATCTTTAAAAAAAAAAAAAAAGAGACCTGATGATTTGACTTTGCAGAGCTACAGTATTATTCCTTTTATCCTCAATTGTTTAGTATTTTAAGTTACAACAGTAGCAGACTTTTAAATTTTTTTTAACCACTCCTTGAACAGATTTTAAAAAGTTACAAAGAACTTGTATAGTAACAGCTATAAGTTAAAATGTAATTTATACCAGATTCAGTGATTCCTCCTCAGCTTTCTCCACAGTGCAGATTAATTTATCTTTACATGTTAAATCACCACAGATCTCACGGGTTTTTCAAACACACATCTGTTATTCTAACAATTACATCCACAATAACCGTTACTCAATTGTCCAACCATCCCCATCCTCTACAACTGCCATGGTACACAAGAGCATGTAGAGCATCCTCTCTGGCAAGAGCCAGGAGGAGAGCTCCCCTAAAACCCCTCTCCTCCTCTGGGGCAGATTTGTCATCTGCTGCACATGCCCGGCAGAGCTGGTGATGTCTCTGTGCCTCCCCAGCTCAGTCCTGCACACAGGCTGTGCTCTGCAGCACCCCAACAATCTCAGTCAGCTGCTGGCAGGAGCCAGCCACGAGCACAGCTCAGCCAGAGAAAAGTTCCATGGTTTGCCTGCTCCCTGTCAAACACCACCAAAATGGAAACGTTTGCTCTTTAGGCTAATATGTAATTTATACCAAATCATCCTTTAAATAAAACCCACGCACAAACTGAATTCTAACAAAGAGCAAAATGTGATTTCTCTTTATCACAGAAAATAGATTGAAAAACTGGAAGTGACATCTTTACTTTCATACCTTTCTTAATTATATTTCTTCATAAACACAACAAAAAGTAGTATTAAAAACTCATAAGTAATCTACAAATTGAGACTCCAAAATATTCACCAAAAGGACACTAAAACAAAAAGCTCAAGAAATCTTAAAAACATCGCACAAAGGATGAATTTGGGGTGTGGTGACATTGACTTCTAGAGATTCGTGCCTGCAGCAGAAATATAGCACCTAGCAGAAGAATACCAAACAACATATGCAACAATTGTGCCCTTATAGCAGTCTGATATAGGAAAACATCCTCTGAAAAAATATTCTATGTAATTTTGATTAGCAGCACAAGAATTCCTATACTTTGGTGCTTTTTAATAGTAAATAAAGTGTGAGCATATTTTCCTTTGGGAAGATGGGTCTGCCTGCAGTTACAGAGCCCCCATTATGTGATGAGGCAAAAGGCAAACCACCTTTGGGGCCAAATGCAGGATTTTCCAGAGCTGCCACATGTATTTCCACCTGGACCACAGCTGCTGCTTTGCTGAGGGGGTGGGTGGGGTGCTTGGGTTTGATATTCTGTGTGGTTCTGTTTGGTTTATTGGGGGGCAGGTGTCCCCCCTAGCAAGTTATTTCTCTCTTACTAGGATATTTTTCACAGCAGAGCTAGGATTAGGATTGGGCCAGGATTCTGCTCCTCCAACAAAAGGAAAGTGAACTCTGAAGTCCAAGTCTAAACAGCCACAACATTTCTGGCAGAATATCTTTCTCTATTTGAACACGGTAACCCTTTTTTAACAAAAATAGTGATTTTCACCAGCATCCTCAAAATCTGACAGAACATGTCAATTAAAGTGTGGCCACAGAAATTTTTAAGTTCTGATTGTGGATCCTAATACTCAGTCACAACTTTTCTTTACACCTTCAGTTTTTCTGTATGATGGAAAAGCTAAACATTCTGCAATATGGCTGATGGCAGTAGCATTTCTCCTCAAATTTACCTGGGACTTCTCACTTAAAAATGTTCTTTCAGGTTACCTGTGTCTTTGTGAAGCAGGAGCTACACAGGAGGAAGATTTCAATAATAGATATTTGTTTCAGACAATGCTAAAAAAAAAAAAAAAAGCACAATTCCATGGTGTGATTCCTGATAAATCTTCATGAGATTATTTTTAAATACATTGCACTTCGAGTAAAGAGGACATCAGATCAGTCAAATTCAGAATAGACAGAAGCTGAACCAGGACTGCGGAAACAGATTTAGATATTGAGCCTGGTTTCTGTGAGACAGAAAGGGAGAACTGCGCCTGGCAAGACTGAAACTGCCTGGGCAGTTTCAAACAGCAATGAGGCAAACCAGGGTAAACATTTCTGGGTATGTGAACTGAGAGTGGAAGCCAAAGATCAATGGGAAAATGGGTATTTGATTATAAAAGCAGGGCATGGTAACATTCCTGCATCACACATGGATTAAAATCCTCCGCACATGCCTACACTGGCACCCTTAATCCAGTTTCAGAGCTCAGCAGTTGCCACCTTTCCAATATTGATGTCATTCTTTAATTCAGGCAGCGCTGTGGCACAGCCCTGGGGTGGGCTGTGTGCCCAGGGAGTGCAAAGCAGCTCTGCCCTGCTCTCTTCTCCCATCCCTGAATGGGGCAGGCACCAATTTGGTCTGACTGTAATTTCCCAGTTATGCCAAGAGGCTTGCACTTCATTTTTCCAAATTTTTAAAGCAGCCTTAGTGCAACATCTACCTTTTCCTATTACACTATTTAAATTAAATCTCCCTGGAGATGCAACCAGAGCAGCTGGAGTGTGATAAGGCTTCTTGCCAGCCTTAAAATGCTGTAGGACCCACATCTGATATGCTTTTGAAATGCCAGCACTGCACACACTGATTTTTCTTCCTCTTTTATGCTGCCCTAAACGATGTGATTATGTCTGTAATACTATAAAGCAACTGTGTCAACTATAAAGAGGAAACATTTATGGCATAGGTTATTAAAACAATGAAAAATAGGCCAGTGCAATTTAAGTTCCTTGAGTGGGCTGAATAATAACTAGTTAAATAAGGAACAAAGATAAATAATTTATTGCAGAATCAACACAACAAGCACAAGAAAATTGCATTCACTTTAAACTGCATCTCAAGAGGCTTCAGAGCAGAAGCACGGACAGCACACAATGAATGTGTCAGAGCAAATGCAAAATGAAGGGGATTTAGAGAACCTGTTGCAAAATGGAGTAATCACTCAACTTCAGAATATCCACATACAGAAACACCAGCCAGTGAAACACACCAGACAAAAGTTTACGCTAAAAGTAGTAGTGGCTCAAGGGACTGCAGATTGCTGTGGTGGCTGGGCAGATGGTCTGCCTCAGCACACAGCCCCTCCTGCTCCGTGTGGTCAAGGCTCTGTGCTGCCATGGGCAGAACAGGACTCATTTTTACAGAGTGGGATAAGTGCTCATTAGGAAATTATAAGGCTACTTACAACTAAGGCCTAGCTCAGACATCACTGGATTAAGAAAGGTAGAGTAATATTCATCTTCAATTAATTATTCTGGAAAAGAATGAAAGGACAGAGCAGACAGAACTCAGTACAATCAAATATAACTTCCTATACAAGCCTGCACTTCTTACACTCAGTCTGACAACTCAGTTCAAACAATTCAGGTTGTTTGTAATAACAAAGCAAATATTTCCAAAGATTAAAAACCTAGAATGAGGCTTGTATTTCCATTTTTGGCCTTTTAATTAGGTTTTTCTGAAGTGCTGAAAACAGAGCAACTCTAATTAATGGCTTTCATACTTTGCTTTTTAATAATAGCTCTTAACAACCTGGCAGTTTGGAGGTTTCAGATCAAATTGGGAATGGATCAGAAAAGACTGTTTGGCTTGATTTTACTCTAACAGAAGTGAGAAAAATCTAAACTTTCCCTACACAATTAGATCTCATGAGATTCTCACCTTGATCAGGGTTCTGATAAGAATTTATATTAAGATCTCACCATCTTTTCTGAAGTAGACTTAATTTTTCACACAAACTCGGTATATGACCTTGGGTGAAAAAACCACCCAATCTTCTGACTTAAATTTAAAAAATAAATGGAAAGCAGCTTAACTTTTAAAAATAAATACAAAATGTGCACGTAAAAGCACCACTATAAAACAATTTCCATGTCTGCAACATATAGGACATCTAAAATTCTTTAGCCTTGCAATTTTTAACTGAGATCAAAAGCATATTTTACATCTCTTCAGGATAAAGAATTTGTGCTTTGTGTGTAAAGCAGTGATACCATAAACAGCCAACAATGAAAGAAAAAGAGGCACTGGTGTGGATAGGCACAAGACTCAGTGTTCCTTCCTCAGTATTTCTACAATATTGCTGCAGAACCTGAATCACTATTATTACATTTGTTCCTTTCCTGTTTAAGGAGGCAGGGAGAAAGACTGGGGAAGATGGCACAAGCCAGAAAGCAAGAGAAGGAGCAGGGGAGAGAAAGTGGGACGACAAATCAATAAAGTAAATTTTCCCTAGCAGCAAAAATAGCTGACAGATCTGCTTCCCAAAGAACACTGAAAATTACTTTGTGAGTAAAAGTGGCAGAGAAGATAAGGCAACTTGAAGGACTCATGGGAGAGTTGCTATTGACAGACATGCAGATGATGTAATTGCTCAAGATGAGCAGGTTTTTCTTTTATCTCAATAAAGCACTTCTGGAAAAAAGATTGGAAAGGCAGGTATGAGACAATAGCATAAAGCCTCTTCCTAACTTACATAATTTTATGTAGAGAAGAGTTGATGTATGAAGTGGAAAAGAAATGCATTGAATGCTGAAGATCAGGTATTACAGAGAACAACTTACTTACACTCCCAGTGATAAAGGAATTTAATATTTGATGAAATACATTTTGTCTGTTGAAGAAATATATTGATTTTACAAAAGGCTAAAGATATGTGTTTAAGAAAACATTTGCTACTGTTCTGACATAAATTAGCTGATAAAATGGCATCTTAAATTGTCCTGTTTACTCTTCTGTGTCTTGCTCCAAGTGTGATATTTTTTATGCAATTTGATCAGGAGACAATCTAGTGTACACTTCCTGTTTCAGCTCCTGCTGCATTATGTATGCCATGACGTTCCCTTCAGCCATCCTGATACCCTTTCAAGACAGATTTTGAGCATCAGATGGTTTGGGTTTGGGGGGAGTTTTCAGGTTGTTTTTTTCCTGTTACTGAAAAACATTCAACAAGACTGATGACAGGTGAACGTATGCAGTAATGGGGAGGTGGGGGGACATAAAGAGATAGTATTTTATATACTACTGTTTAGTTAGATTTTTTTTGTGCTTTACAATTAAATTTCTTAGTGTAATAGAGCAGCATGTTGCCACCATTGTGCCTATTGCAAATATCCTTTAACAAACCTCACAGATATCTAAAGCCTCTCCTAACCCACACCGGGCCGCCTCTCACATCGACATTGCCTGAATGGTGCAACCCTGTGGCCAGGATTCTGACCAGCCCCAGGGCATACGGGGTAAGTACCCAGCTTGGTTCATTGTCTTCAAGGTGTTGGCCAAAACCTGCCACTTTGCATTGATCACTTCAGTACAGTCCCCTCTCTAAAACTTTTCACTTTTAATGCTAAGCACTACACCATTTCTTCAGTTGTGAAGAAGACAACAAGGTACATTTTCACGGATGGCCACTAAATACTGTGAGTTTCAAATGTGAGTGATATATTCTAAATAATTCATCCAGATGCTGAAAGTATTGGCTACCCATCAGCAATGTTTAAGCACTGAAATTATCTAACACATCTGAAGGGTAGGTTATGTTTCTCAACACTGCTTGAGAGCAGAACATGGTAAGCAACTATTGGCTTTAATCAATAAGATGGTAAATGAACACCTGAGAAAATAAGCATGTAATGAAACAAAATGAAAGTGAAATTGCATCAGAGTTCTTGTTCATTTAAGCTTTAACAAAACTCTCTCTCAAGAGCCTCTCTTCCACAGATCTTTTTCTTTGTTTCAATACAGGACCAACTGAAGGATGGAGACACAGTTTATATCATCAATAATGATGAATTAACTGAAAACTATGAATCATCTGCTCACATAGCAGTGCCAGCACAGGACAGCACAGCCTCCACCCAGGCTACAGGCAAGGAAGATATTCAGGAAGGAGACCTAGGATTAGGAGGATACAAACTCCAGCTTCAACACACTGCAGGTCAACCCCAGAATTCATTGGCATGAGCAGTGTAATGTTAATCACAAGAAAGAAGATGAAAACAATGAAACAAGAGATCCTGTTATGTAAACAAGAAGTCAGGAAAAAAGTGTACTAAGCACAAAAATAAAAAAAAAATTTAGATTTCAGCAACTAACTGCCTGCTCCTCCCAGGAAAGGAGTTTGCTATCATATCCATATATTTACAACCATATGCAGGTTTTATGACTGTATCAGTTTTTAGGATAAAGGCATCGGGCAGTACCAGCCCACTGTAAACCCATTGCAGTAATGTTTTGTCTCAGCACTTGGCTGTATCTGCCACTCACATGTACACAGGCCTTGGAATATTGCTTGGAGTCTTCAGTAAGCTGGAATAGAGAGAAGCAGCTTCCTAACGTTCATGCTCACATGATGACAGCTCTTTTCTACAGCTGGTCCTGACAAGATCCACACATAACTACTCAGTAGCTATTACTTTTATAAGGAAAAAGCAGAAGATTCCTTGTCCAAGGAGTGCATGATGTGAAAATGCTTAAAACATGCTTTGCAGCACCTCAGTCTTCATAGATAAAACCTCATGCCCATGGTATAGACTTGTCCTGACATCCAGCCAAATATTTTCTTTCTAAATGCACCTTATAGCCTGGTCCACAGAGGGTTTCTCTGCGCTGCCACAAACTGAACACTGATAGTAGGAGACATGGAGGTGTATGAAATCAGCAACAAACACCCTTCATGGCAGCACTGAATTGGCACAACCACTGTTTAAAGCCAGTAGTAATACCAAAAGGCATTTGTCCTTACAGCTTGGCAACATGCAAAGCTTAAATGGGGGAAAAGGGTTTTTTGTTTTGAAAGATAATTCTAAACATACACTTTGATTTAAGAACCAAAATGTTTCTGGTTTTTACTGTTTAAGGAGAGTTGTTTCTAATCAAATATTTCTGCAAAACAATTATATCTTCAGACTGTCTGCTCCAAGGATAAATTTGTCTTTCTCTCTTCTTATGCTGGGCACTCAATGTTATGCTAGAAATGAGGACTGTGGTGGTTAGAAACAAAAGAGGGGAGGGAAAAAGCCACACACCACACAAGAGACAGGTATCAAAGTGTTCATTGTTCTGCATAAAGACAGTAAATGGATAACCAACTGCTCAGCCATACATACAGCTGGCTGTCAAACACTGTAAGGCATTAGTACAGATAGCTTTGGCACACAGCAGAGCTAAGCAGTGCAAAACCAGGGACAGAGCCAGGCTTCTGTTGTTAGAGCATGTGCCTTTTGTCACAGCACAAGTTTCAACTATGCATGATGATGTTCCTACTAAGAAAGTCAAAACATCAAGAGTTTTTAAGGAAACTAAAGAAAAATCTTTTAAGGAAGATCATCCTTAGTATACAAAGATACCAGGCAAGAAGAAATTTATCTAGAAAAAAAAAAATCAAACTGTCTCTATTGATAAGTCCTAAAGATGAATAGGTCTTAATTTTGCCACAAATAAAATCTAAAATACAAATATAATCAATTTTTAGTCATTCTTTTCCAGTGTAATTAGTTTCTGGCTATATGTGACTCTAGAACAACCATTTAAATCATAAATTGGAACACAATGGAGTTGTGTGTGCTGTTACAAAAAATCAGAAGCTTAAACTGGCATTTCATTTTTCCTAAATTCTAATCAAGGATCTTCAAAGGGCCTTAATCCTCATGTGGTTTAAAACAAATAATATTCAAGCATTAACTTATTCACTTAACTTATTCAAGATAAGTTCTTAGAACTATTGAATTTCCAACTCCATGCTTTCCTTTGTTTAGCTGCCCGGGCTGGGAAAAGACATGCAGCAGCTTGCAAGAAGGGATGAAGAATGGGTAAGGAGGGAAGGTTCTGTCACCAGGTACTGGGAGACAGCAGAGAACAGAGGAAGGAGAAGCAGGCACACACTGGAGTGAGCTGAAAATGTGGCAACCTAGCAAGAAGCTCTTGGGGTAGGGACTAACACCACCCTGACTTCAGCAGCCAGTTTCTGGTTTCAGCCTCTGGAAGTACTGAGGTGTGCCACCAGGCTTACCAAGCTTCTTGGATTCCAGTCCTTAGATTATACTGGAACTCAGTAAAGTGCTGTAGCATAACAAAGATGCAAAGCTGTTTTTCACAACTGAAAAACATGAACTGGAAATGACAAGTTCTTCAATAATTCTGCTCTTAGATTCTACTCTGAAATGCATCCTGCAGCATACTGTACAAGGGCTTACTGATGGATTTATTTATTGTGCCTATGTCCAGGTTTCTCACATTTGTACAATGATAAATGGAGAGCTCTGGGGTCTGAAATTCTCTGTTTATAAAAAAAGTCTGCAACAAATACTTTTCACACTGTTCCAGCCCTATGCCTTCAAGGGCTACTTTACTTGGTAGAGAAAGTCATCCCTTATGACAGACAAGCCATACTTCACATTTCACAGGTCAGATTTTTATGCTAAGACTACCAAAGAGGCTGAATCAGTGGTCCCAGCAGGAAGGGCATTTATCATCTGGGATCATGCTCAGCAACCAAAGTATCATTGGCTTTTAGGAAAATTAGCAATATGAGCTGCAAGCAAACCTGAAGCTTCTGCTGAATGGCAATAAGAATCTCAATTGTCCATTACACTCACCATTTCCCTATTTTAAGATACTCTTTTCGTGACACACAGCTCAAGAGAGTTACAACATTAGAATAAATGACATATTTGTATTCAAGAAAAAATTACTGACAACTAGTAATTCTGCATGACTGTTTAAACAATGTTAAGAGAGGTCTTTAATGTAATTTACAGTTTATACACTGGAGATTTAGACTACTCAATATCACACAGTGTTTGACTGAATATGCAAGTCACTCATAAATGTGAAGCTATTCCTTCTGACTTAATCTAATAAAACACTGCCTGGAAAATGAAACACAATATATATTGTCAAAAATGTAGTAACTACCTATTCAGAATGAAGGCCAAAATGTGAGGCAAGGTGGAAATCTGGAATACTACTAAACCTTTCAAGCTTCAAAAGTAATAACTAGCATTTTATACAGAACTGTGAAGAGCATTTTGCTAAGTTTGAAAGCAGTGGAAAAAATCCTGGCTACACAGCAGAGCCAGTCCAAAAAGACACTCCACTGAAAATATCAGATCGCTATGATAACTTTCACAGAGAAGTGCAATATTTGGTAACCTCACTGGAAACAGGGACCATTGGAAGTCAACACTCATGGTACTGTGTTCAAAACTTAAACTTCTCAATAGTAAGGACATAAAGGCTATCTCCAAACTGATGAACCCTGCGTATAACCTCAGCCAGGAAACTAATTGCAGCCCCGAGAGCAGCTCACAACTTTTTCACCTGGCAATTTATTCAAGTGCCTTACTGAGCTGGTCTCTTTCTTTTCTTCCTCTGTATTTTGCTATCAGCCATCAGGAAATGTGAGCCCTGTAACACCCTGAGTGCTGTGTCTGTTTGGGTACAACACAAATGCAGCAATATTCAGATCTGTATTTTAGAGGCACATGAGCACTGCATGTGTGCTTTTGAAATTCTTTGTTTTCACAGAGATTGGGAATTCCTAGGATACAAATATTGACTATAAACTTCAGAGAACCAAGACAACATCCTGAAAACCACTGCAGAGATTAGAAAATACTACTTCCAACTCAGTATGTTTTGTGATTCTATACTTGTAAAGACAAAATTGGTTTTCCCCTACTTCCTTCTAGCAAAGTAGAAAATAGCCTTTATTGGCATCTTAAAGCAAAGCACTTCTGAGCATTTTAAATAACTTAATACAAGGAAGCTCATCTCTGGCAATATAATCCCAGCAGACATGAGTTCTGCATAGTGAACTGTAAAGGACTTTTCAAAATTATTTTAGAAACTGTATTTCAGAACTTGAAAATTCTCCAGTTGACCCAAATTTTCTAAGCAAATATTAATTTATCTCACAGCCTTGGTCCCATAACCTATCCGTTTTCAGATGATGAAACCTCACCCTTCCTTGGGCTCAGCACTTAGTTTTTGTGGTAGATATTACTGTTCAGGAGAGTTAGACAAAACATGTTTCCTTGAATACTGGTTTATTGGTGTTTTGGGGTTTTTGCTCTTGGTAACCTATACAATTTTACATCATGATCACATCGCAGAGTGCAAGTTTCTGAACAACACAAAAGAAAACTTTGCCACTATAGTAATTACCCCTCCCTTTATTCATGCCTTTTAAGTGATTAAACTAGTAGGGCAGCCTAGTGCAATAATGGGCATCAGCCAGGTGAAATTCCTTCAAGAGCCTCATGGTGCAAGTCACACTTCCAGTCTTAAAATTGCCTGCTAAACAACCTGGCACATCTTTAAAAATGCGAAACTATTTCAGTCAGCCCCATGGTGCCAATCTATGGCCCAGGTTTGCCTTTCCTCTGTGAAAAAGGGACTTTGCTGTAGTTACCCCATGCTGTGTCAGGTGTCCATCTCCAGCTTTGGCTCTGCATGGGCCCAGCAGTGCTAGAACAGCCTCCAGCCAAGACCACCTCACACTTCCATGGAATTACACAGGAAAAACCCCCAGGCTTCATGTTTCCAAGTAGAAAACTGGGATTGCAATCCTTCCAGCTTTCCCACTGTACACAATCACACTGGCTCCCGCCCACAGCAGCCCCCTGGCTCTGGGCACTGCTCCCTCCACACCCCAGGGGAGGCTGCAAGGGCTGCAGGAACTCTGCTGCACAATGTGCAACAGGAATGATTCTGCTTACAAATAAACCTCTTTTTCCCCCCACCAGTGTCAGAGCAGAAGCTGCATTTTCCCCCAACTAATTCAGTGTTACTGGTCAACATTATTACCCTACAAATATCATATCTGAGGTATGGAAGAACAAATATTGTTTCAGACCTCAGAGGCTCCCAAATCTGAGCACATCAAATTAACATCATCCTTCTGAGAACCCAGCAGAGCTTGAAATTCTGGTGCAGGAAGCAGTAGACAATATCCAGGAGCATTTTCCAGCTACTGTTCTACACCATTATTTACCACAAAGCTGTCTGCTTCTGGTGTGCTACAACAAAAGCAGATGGACATTAAAAAAAGTATGAGTACTTTACTGAATAAGGACATGAGACTAGATGGAGCCTGCACCCAAACAAGCTAAACACTGAAAGAAAATCTTCTGCCATGATATTAGATATCATGTAAGTCTAGGACAAGTTATATATAAGTGAATTGAAATAGGATAATATCCCATAAGCATAATGAGATTTCTTATACCAGAGGTAAAGTAACTTTAGAATGTATGCCTGACTGGAAATGAAAATATAAAAGAGAAAACTACACAAAAAAATGAATTATGAAGTAAGGAAAAGGGGAGGAAGGGTGAAAAGAATCAGTGCCAAGAAGACTGAAATTGAAAAAGATCAGAAAGATATTCATAGCAACTGCAGGCTAAAACCCAAATTAAGCAGAAACTAAGGATTATCTCAAAGAACACTCCTAAAACTGAGCCATAGATAGCCCTGACACTACTATATTGCAAACCTTAGGTATTCCACAGACTTAAAGGCAGGAACAGCCACCAGCTGAAAATTGACCAAACTTAAAGAAAATTAAGAAAAGGGACCAAAGCTGAAAGGCCAATCCTCCAACAGCACTGTTGGAAAGCAATAAAAACAACACAAGCCTTATATTTGCAGAAGGAAAAATGACTGAAGATATAAGTTCTTCAGCCCTCTTATTTCATCTCTGCCTCCTTCACTAGCAATTCATTCTCTTCACCCAGTTGTGTCTTACACCTTCTCTAGTTTATCTAGAAGATGAAAACATTACTTTTCCCATCCCTTGAGCTAACAGAATTATGAAGTCCTATTCTCCCTCTGCATGATATCCACACCCAGCACAATTTTAAACAGTTCTTCAAAAAGAAACTAATATGATACAGGATTGCATGAACTACATATAACTTCTACCCCAAGTGGTGATTGTGCTGAAAACCAGGGTCTCAAACACATTGCAATATCCTTTAGGCACTTCTCTATCACTGCAGATGCTGAGAGCAAGAGCTCATGTATTTTTAACTAGAGGAACCAAGAGGAGGAAAAACCCTTAAGAAAAGCTGCGGAGCCATTCTCAGTGAGGCTGACAGGAAATTTCCAGTGCCAGGCAGCACCATCATAAGAGCACTCTGCCTGCATGGTTCTGTCTCACAGTGAGGATGGGCCTTCCCTGGCTTGGGCACACAGGATTGCACTGCCCCAGGAGAGGCTGGCACACAGGCGAGAGCCCCAACACACAGCCTAAATCCAAACCCTCTTTGCCATTTGCACAGATTGCCACAGCCTGGGCAGCTCCAGGAGGGACAATCCCTTAGCCGTGAGAGAGCTCACGTCGAGCTGCAGCAAACCAAGCAGACATTTCCAGCTGGCAGAGCAGGAATGTGGTGCTGCTCTCCTGCTCTTTCACGGTCCAGGCACGTTTTCCTGCTGGTACTCAGAGTACTGCTGCCACTGCTGATTAGAGAAGTGACTGGAGCACCTTTTCTGATGAAAGCTAATGTGAAGTGGACACTTGAGACAAGTACTCCAGTTTCTGCTGAATGAACCATCAGGCCCATGCAGAAAAAATAAGAAAATGCTGTTCTATTTCTTAACTGTTTTGTTTACAGCAAGAATCTGTCTGCAACCACCTGTTATTTGAAGGCCTAAACACCAGTAATGGAGATCTGTTAGGAGCCCTCAAACTCCCTATATTTGGCTCAGAATGAGCATCCTCCCCCTCTGCATGAGCTCCCCTATATGCCATCATCTGAGAGGGTTTCACACTGACCTGGTTCACAGGAAAACTGCAATGGTCTATCCCTGAACTGAGATTTTCAAACACTGGAAGAGAATTTCAGTAAAAAGGTACATGGATGCACATTCTCCAATTCTTAGTGTAGTTCAGGTGCTCTGGGAGGATAACTGTAAACCACAGTTGCCAAAAATTAACTTCCACCTAAAAAACCCCACATACACCTAAGGAGCACTATTGGCACATGTTTGTAACCAAAGGCAGGTGTTCCAGCTGAATTTCACAAGGAATAGAATTCTTATGGCTACTTCACAGAAATCTCCACCTTCTGTACATACAGCTATAAAAGTAATTTGTAATATTCCTTTCTGTTCATGTAATACCCTCAATGAACAAGCAGTGACACCCTTAGTGTGCAATAATAAAATTTTGCAAGTGATGAATACTAAAGAACTCACGCTGAAACCTATTACAGCCCTAAAGTCACACTGAAATTAGCCCATAGAAGTGCCAAAACACACACTGCTCCCAGCAGAGCCTCCAAGACAAAAATACAGCATAAAACACACCTTATTTTGATTGGCACAATAAACTCCCTATTCCAGGAATGAAACTGATTTTATCACAGGGTGATTCAGCTTCTGTGAAAGGAATAAATTAGCAACTGAAACAGGACTGACCCCCTTCAGACCATTGGTGCTGGATTTGGTTTGAGGTTTGTTTTATTTCCTTTTTCTTTTTTGAAAGCTACCTGGAGTGGACCAGACTAAGCCTGAGGAATGATGACCTCATCTTTTGTCCAGCCTCCCAGCCAAGGTGGTGTAAAACAGCCTGCATGAATTCTCAGTAGAGCCACAATTTCTGTGAAAGCCCAGTGTGCTGCAGCTTATTTTCCCTTGGCTGCTCCAGCATATGCCTTCTGTATGATTTGGCCTCATGGTCAGAACAGCCTTGGTTGATGGGGATTTTTTCTGAAACTTCTATACAACAATGTATAACTTCAGGACCCAATAGTGCAAGGCCAGGGAAGATAAGAGGTTGTTTGCATGAACCAGTGCCCCAAGTTCCTGCATTCTTTGTGGTTTTAGCATCCAGGATTTATGCATGTAGAGAGCTTTGGTTGGGACTCGGTTTATTTAGAAGAGCTTTCACCATCTGTTCTTCCAAATCCTGAAAACATGAAGAAAATACACTTCACAAGCAGCTACAAACACAGATGAGCTCGGCAGTTTATACTGGAATATACTGCATACAGGGAAAATAACTCATAACATCTCTGAGGTTTCTCCTTCAGGCATAAATTAAGGATTGAAGATTGAATGCTTTCACTTTTTGCCACAGAGAAAGAATTCCCTGGTTTATGTGAATTCACCATCATACATCTTCATACTATGAAGCAGAGACCCAAACTCTTTGAAACTAAGATGACTTAAAGGATTTTCTAATTAAACTGGCCAATTTCACTAATACATCACCTGTCATCACACAGTTCTCAGAGATTTTTTTTATTACCTAGAACTTAAAATCTCTGAATAATTAGCAAGCTAAGTTACAGCTACAACATTTTTTAAATGCCTTCAAACCACAGTCCAATGAAGGCAATCCATGAATCTCTACTTTCCTTAAAGCACATCTTCCAGCCCTTATCCCTGACTTTTCAACCTATTTCCACCTACTTGACAAATGATGCCTCAGCAAACTCTGCCCCAGTTTTCCAGACATTACAGGTATCAGTTGCCTACCTGCTGGGGATGAGGCATTGGAGCTTCCCTAAGCAGACCTCTGTGAAGGACCCTCAAAGGATGCTCCACAAGCTCCCAAGGAAGCAGGAGCCTGCCCTCACCTGCATGGACAGCAGCCATTCCAGGCAGACAAGAAATGCACCCTTCCCACTCTCCTCCTGCAGGGACTCACATTTCCACACTTGACTCCCAGGTGAACTGGTTTGACAAGAAGCCACCACCCCTGGAGGCTGGAGAAACAAATCCCTTATTCCCAGCACTTGTCCTCAGTATCTGCTGTCAGTGTTGTGCTGATGCTTCCCTGAAGATGGCAAACTGTCCTCCTCCACAGGCCTGCTTCTCCTGCCTGTCACCCACAGAGGGGCCAGCTCTGCCCCAAGAGCCAGGAAAAGTGCTGTGTGTGCAGGAAGAGAAGGGTCAGCCCTCTGAAGGCAGCCATAAACCCTCCTGCCCTCAGAACCAGCCATGTCCCTTTTTGTCCCCCTCTGTAGACAGAACATTCTTTCTTGTCTCAGCAGTGCTGAAAACTGGCAGAGTCAGTGCAAGAGCTGACAGGACAAAGTCAAAGAACCCTTGGCATTCACTGACGGTTTATTTTCCACAGTTATTTCTTCTTGGACAATCATACTTTTGCTGTTCCACTGCAGTGCTGTCCACAGATTATGTCAGAGTGACCCAGGCATAGTTAAATTATCTCTTGTTTTGGCAGGGCACTTACTGTAGAACTGGCCACATACCACCCAGATGTTTTGCAACAAAAAAGCACCTTTGCATCAAAATCAAAGACTGTACAGTATTGTGCTGATTTCATTAAAGGTTCCATAGAACAGAAGTCTAACATTAATCATTTTGATTTTTTGGGTTAAAATCTTGCCCATTTATTATTAATTTCATGCATTAAAAATTAATATAGAGTGATGTTATTTGTCCATATACTATACCCAAATTCACAAGCAAATCTTAAAATACTTCAGTTATGAAACAATAATGGTTATTGTCCTCATAAGAAATCTCAGGCTTTTATTCTAGTACAGAAGGGAAGGAAATATTTCAGATAGAAGAAATTTCTATCCCCCCTAGGATTAACCATCATAAAAACACCAACATGTGTTTTTCAATCTTAGCTAACAGTGGGTTTAGGCTGCTCCCAGCCCAAGTACTACAGCCACAGCCCCTCTGGGGATGCAGGACATGCACAGGGCCTCCCAGATAAGAAAGGAGAAGTATCTCTCTGCTCCAGCCAGGGACAGGGTAGTAAAGAATGTCATTTATCACATGAACTCCAGCCCTCTCAAACCAGCTCACTTCCTGTCTTCCCTGGCTCCCCGTCAGCTTCACCCAAATAAGCTCCATCCCACAGCAATCATCTTTTTCCATGACAAGCCCTCAAAACCCCCAGAGGTTTAAATGGGAACATGATGACAAAGCCAGGAAACTCACACTAGTTAGAGGAAGGACAACTGCCTATTAATATGATCACGAGCAAAAGCATCTGTCAAATTCTTTTTTTAACATAATCTTAATTTCAGGCTTAACTCCAGTTTATGAATACATAAAAGAGAAATTTCTTGCATAAATTATTCACTATGAATTAAACACCCAGCTGCACATAGCTGACAGATTTCTATTAAAAAATAAAATAAGTCATTTATATAAGCTGTCCATTTGGCAAACATTCATTTTATCCTCTTACAGGGAAAAAGGATATTTTCAAGTGTCACATATCTTCATGTCAAAAGGAAACCTATACAATAGGAATCATATATTTGGGAGAACTTGGCACATTCTCTGGGTTTGCAAAGTTGGGGTTTAAGAGTTATTTTGGTGTGGTGTTTTTTTAAGCTCTGGGGAAGAAAAGAATGTTCTAACAAAGTTTACCAAAAAAAAACTCTTTTGAAGAGACAAAGTATATGAATCGTTTCCCCAGTAAAATGACTTCTGTGAGTATAAAAATCAGGACTTCTAGGTTTAGAAGAAAACATTTTAATTTTCTTCAAAGTTTCTCTTGGACAAACTAAAAATATCGCTTTCAAACCAATCAACAGAGAAGTCCCTCTTTTTTTCCCCCCACAAAATCTAATTTGTTATTGCTCAAGTGAAAGCTGCATGCACAAAAGTAACTGAGAAGTATCACTTTCACGTTCCTTTTTTTACCCCATTTTTTAAAATGATTCAGTGCAATTAGGACACTTTAAAACTTGAGGTGTTACTCAGTTTGAGGGAGGCCAGAGGAGGTCACAGTGACAATCCCAAGGCTCACAGAGCAGGCACAGGGCTGCCACCAGGGCTGGGGGCTGCACAAGGAGCAGCAGCACTCACAGGCTGCAGCCCTGGGAAACCCTGCCAGGCCCAGAGCTGGGAGCCCCAGGCAGCTCCCTCATGCCTCCCACTGTATTTGCAGTGCTGATGGCACAGGCGCTGCTGGCAGCCCTCACAACAGCCCTTGCAATGCCCAACTTTAACCATCCTGATTCTCAGATGTCAGCGAAACAGGTGTGGGTCACCTTAAGAGAAGAGAAAGTTATGGGGACCCAGTGGGATCTTAGTTTCAGATCTGCCTGCAGAAATCCTAATCTGTGCATTAGCCCAGCTTCAGCTTTGCCATCATGTGTAAAAACTCCATCCTGAGGATTCAGTTCCAGCAGGGAGTATTCCTGTGTTAAGAAAGGGGCCTGCCACGCACAGTGGCCATTGCCCTGTCAATGTTTCCCTTTCTGTGATGCTTTTTCCTGTCTTGCATCAGCGGCTTGAATTCAAATACCTAAAGTGGGTTTTACAGCAACCTGAAGAATGGAATAGTGCATACATCTGAACACTGCAGCCAATTTCTCTAATGCACTGCCAATTAGTTTTTCTGAGAGAATATATCCTTCTGACTAGGAACCTGGTTTGCATTTTTATATTTTACAGGGTTTTTTGATGGATGGGGACCAGCTTGACTTCAGAAATTTAAAAACTCAGAAGGCAAACATCAAAATAATTTCACTGATCTTTGAGCTGAACTTTGAACTTAAAGGGGATAACACCAAAAATACCCTGTCTGCCTTTCACCCTAAAGCACACCTGCCTTTGCACCTGGGGATCAGATGCATAAACAGAGCCTCCTCTTCACCATATTTTGGAGACTGTAGCTTAGAAAGTTTACCAGGACAGGCGTGCCAGCCACATGTCACTGTGCCTGTGACATGTCATGTGTCTGGCCTCCTTTGCCAGGGCTGCCAAGCAACCCAGCCCCAGGGAAGCAGTGCCTGCCCTCAGCTGAACTCAGACATGCTGCAGCACGGGGAGGCAGAGCTCTGGGAGCCTTTGCAATCGTCTTCTCTGCTGAAGCAGAAGATGAACTCAAGGTCAGTGCTCCAAGGAGTAGGACAGGGGACTTAGGCACTGCTGTTACACAGCTGGGATGTTAGAGCAGTTAAAGGAGAACATTTCTGAGACTGGGTTTATCCACTGATGTTTTCTTGCTGGCTGAACCATTATGACAGAAGACATGCCATAAAATGCATTCCTGCTCTGTTTCCTGGCCTTCAGAGGGGGGAGTGGTGGTTCTGTGGGACTTGAATTTCCTTCTAACCCCATCCCACTCAAAATATTAAGGAGGAAATTGACAGCTTGAATTCACCTAGCCTTAATCAACAAAGCAACAAATTGTGCTTGCTGGAAGCAATTCTGTGCAAATCAGCAGCCATTAGATAACTGAGAGGTCTCATTTACTCCAACAAAATTCTGTTGCTTTGCCCCTGTTGTATGACAAGTGCAGATGGGCTGGGGAATGTGTGTTCAGATGGACAGAATTATGGTGGGTTTACATTCAGAGCAGCAGAGAGCTGAGGCTGAACACAGAAACTGACCCATCTGGTGGGAGCAGATTGCAAAGCCTACTTCTTGTTTCTCTTGCAAAGACTCTCCACACTAGACAACAGTCACACTTTGAGAGGAACGAGCTTTGTGCTACCAGTTCTGGAAGTGGACAGACCCTAGCCAGAAGCCAAGGCCTAAAGGATCTCTGCCTCAAGTTCAGAAAGGCTGGGAATTACAGTTTGAGTATTTTATCCCAACTCTGGTTTTGACTCTTTCCTTCATCTGTCTCCTTCTCTCTGCCACAAGCCTGCGCACATGGTCACCTGTGCCAGTCTCCTGATCTCCTCTAGGTACTCCAGTTCTCCAGTGCCAAAAGGGAACGTAAAATATATTTAATATATACTTAAACATATAACATATTGAAAATAAATTATTTCACAATTAGTTTTTCAGGCTGTTTCTTAGATCTGAAGCCATAGTGCCTACACATGCCCAAAGCTTGGAAAGCACTGCATCCCTCCTGCTGGGGAGCATGGCAGTGACCCAAATCTCTGCCACACCTGCCAGCACAAGGCACGAGGCACAAACACAATGATCACCTCAGACTCACTGAACATGCTGGTCTCAGACCATCATACCACACCAGCTACTGCCAGGAGCAGGGCATCAGTGCTCCAGCTTTCCCACTTTTAAAAGAGCCAGATAATGGCATGGTCTGCCTCTTCCTCAGAATGTGCCAGTGGCACATAGGCTCCATTGAAAGACAATATTTCATGATATAGAGGCTAAATTTTTTTTCCCTTAATTTCAATCTGTTGCTCCCAGCATGTTGCTCATCATTATGGAAATGAAGCCTCCTTCTTCTTGGCATTTACACCCTTCAGAAACTTGAAGATTTTAATGTTCTCCCAGAAAATGAGTTTACTTTTTCTGCTCTTTTAAACAGCCCAAGCCAAGTTCACCTCAGCTGGGAAAGAGACTGGAGCATGAGCCAAGGAAAGCCTTTCTCTTCACTTCCACTTTTTAGAGTGAAAATTTTAAGCAGAGAAGTGGTACTTTCAGCCCTTACACCTTTACAGGCATGTGTCAAGCAATGGACAAAAAATTTCATTTAGAACAACCTATTTTGTCTTTCTGAAGCAGCTGACTCTCCACATGAATACATCTCTTACATTTTCTCAGAAAGATGAGCAGGCGCCTTCCCTGTCAGAAGTTATCAAGAGCTCATTATTAGTCTTGAGATAAATGACAGATACCAGTATCCCCTGGCCTCCTAGTGCTACAGGACTGAGTCATTACAAAAAAACATCACCACTCACTGAATCAACAAAATCATTTTACAGTCATTTTTTGGAAGGCTGTTTGTCTGGGGATGTCCAGCACTGCTTTTCTTTAGCTGTGGACAAAGAAGCCAGAGTTGAAAGCACTATGAACCACAAAAAAAACCAGAATAGCACTACCACATGAGCTTTGCAATTGCTTTACAACTGCTTCCTTTTCCTGCCCCAGCAGAAATGTGCATAACCTGACTGAACATATTCATTTGTTCAGCAAGGCTGCTGGCTGTTTCCACCTCTCCAGACAAAGGGCTGATTATTTCCTCTCATGTTAATGACTACTGCTATAGGCAGGTAGGCTGCCATCTCTCTCTCTCATCACTGCCTTTCCCTTTCACAAAAAGGAGGATCCCTCCCTGTGGCACTGAGGGGAACACAGAGCTATTTGCACTGCTGCAGTACTTGCCTGGCAAAAAAAGGCCAGGGCTTTTACTGCTCTGAATGCCTCCTCCTGAGACCCACTGTATTGGCAATTCTTTTAACCAGCCTCAAAAACCTCCCCTTTGTGAAGGCCTAAAAGACAAATCCATCCTTGGTGTAACACTACTGCCCTCAGTAGAGTATAGAGTTGAATTTGGACCAAGCTTCACTTTGATTTGCTTTAAAAGCTTCTTTGTCCATGCATATAATTATTGCAGGCAGATTCCTTCTTTCTGATACTAAGCCTCATATCTCTACCTGCTATTTCATCTTAACACAGCCATCTGAGCTATAGACATGCCTACAAGAAGCAGATCAATAGGTGCTCTCCCATCCCTGCCAGTAATAATTCTTTATCAGATGAGTCTCTGCCACTTGCCTTTTCAATGTTTTCATGTAGGAGGTAAGGGGCTGGCAAGTATTTCTGTTAGTTTAGTGTCTTTGTTTATGATAGATGGAAAGCTTGCCAACAACACACCAAATACTCTCTAATTAAAGTCAGTTCAGTGGCTGTGATTAGAAGAATTGTGGCTGACTTCTAAACCCTTCACTTCTCAGCCATAAATCCCTCCTGCTCCCCAATCACCGGCAGTGATGACTAATGCCAGGTTCCCCTAGTTACACTGGAAAAGGGGGAGGTGCTTGGGGATTAGACAAAGTCTGCTGCCTCCAGCTTATTTTCAGGCTTTCAGGCCCATGAAAAAAATTAAATATGATGAAAGAAGCCATATTAACTATATTGCTTGTGTTCTTTTCATTCCTGGCTGTGTTAAGTGCTGTACACAGCTCATTTTATTTTCAGCTGATATTAACTGCCATTTCCTGACACGCTCTCCTCCATTCATTTCCTGATTCATTTGTCATTATCATTCACACATGCAGACTTCCACTGCAGTAGCCAGCATCTCAATTTAAAAAAAAAAAAAAATTTAAAAACCCCACAACAACAACTTAGGAGTCCATTCTGCTCTCTTTCACCATAACCATGTCAGCACATCTGTGAATTTTTAGTCCTGACTTACATCAGAAAAACACAACCAAAAGGTTCCCTCCTGCCCAGTGCTGGGCATCCCCAGCTCTAAGGCATCAAATTCAATAGCTCTCAAACACAGATTTGTGTTAGAAATAAAATTAGGTAGGCATGACAGACAGCTTAAGCCTTCCCCACATCTTCAAGTGCAGTTTATAAGATGAAGTAACTGCAATAATAATAAACTTACCCAATATTATAAACACAAAGCCCAGTTGCATTATGAAGTGAAGGAATAATCATGCATCTTTGTGTTATTTCCAGATCTAGGGGAATTTCCACCTCATCCCCACATTTCCTCTGCAAATGGCTCCATGCACAGGTAGCTCATTAGACACAACTACTTCTCCTGAAGCTGGGTGGCTTGAAAGAGCAAAGCTACAAAAATTAAGAAACTTCTCATGAAATTTACACAGCACTTTTTTAATAGCAGTTTTCTCAGGGAATTCCCATTCCTATTAACCACCTCTCTGCTCTACTACCAGCACCTACAAAGGTAAAGCACTTGCAGCCATTCACCACAGCAGAGATAACAGCAAATTGTTTGCCTATAAAATATGTCAACAATTCTCAGCCTCAGCCAGAGAAATTCTCAGAAGCTAAGAACTCATTAGGCACTGGATATAATTAACTCTTTGCACATTCTAAACAGAGCTTGTTAACAGAAAATGTTCCCTAAGAAAGCACAAGGAGCAATTATTACCTAGAGAGGAGAGGTTCCACAGAAAGAACTGGGCTACTGACAGCCTTAACTGTCTGATCATCACTAATGACAAAAGGTTTATTAGATTTCTCTCTGTTTTAATTAGATTAATCTGTTTTCATTGTGAAAATAGGGTTAGGGACAATTTTCTCCTTATAGTTTTCTTTAAAATGGTCTTAGATACCAGACCACAGAAGTTGATTTATCTTTTTCCATCTGCTCTATGACAAATTATTCTAATCACAAACTCCTCTTCATAAAGAAAAAGGAAAGACATCTCTGCAGTCTGTATTTGATTTTCATCCCCAGTACCAAGAATAGTGTCTCCTATAGGAACCTACAGCCAATATGATCTATTCTGACACAAGCCATGTAAACTCTGGCTAACATGTGCCACAATGAATTCCCTCCTGGGCTGCAGCGAGTCCCAGCCCACAGCAGCAGCTGTGCAGGGGTGCAGGGTGCTGTCCCTGGCAGGGCCAAGCATTGTGCAGGTGCCCAGCCCAGCAGCACACCCACCCCAGCAGTGCTGCTGGGCAATTCTGTCATGGCACGAGTGCCAAACACAGCTGCTGTTGCCTTTGTTCCAAGCCAAAGGCCAAACCACTGCCCATCCACACTGCAGAAAATCCCCACCAGTTTTGACAACCCTCAAACTACAGCAGGAACTCTCTAGCCCCTATGGAGAAAGATGCTGCATTATAAGGGAGATTTTGTCAAATCAATACCTAACGTCACAATGGAACATCTTTGTCGTAGATAGTTTGTTGAGTGTTAGTTTGTGGTGTGCTCCAGGTTTTTTAAATAAATTCAAAATTGTCAAATCACACTTTTTTACAATTTAAAAGCCCTAATGTTAGACAAAAGCCTTATAAAGGATTAAAATAAAAAATAATAACCATGCACCCACCCCAAATGTTGAATGACACTTTTTGGTAACAGCATGTAACATGGATTTGCTACTCTATTAGTGAAGGGAAAAGGAGGGAGGGTGTGGACAAGAGCAGAAGAATCCTGTTCTGTCTTCAACACCTGCTGGAGAAAACTACTGGATCCAGCTGAGCATTTGATCAAACTGAAATCTGTAGACAGATTGACAATCTGATTATTAATCTTCCTTGAAAATGCAGCAAGTAATCATTTGAGGGAGGGAAGAAGAGCAGGAGGAAGAAGTAAAGCAAACACTGCAACCATTTGAGTTCCTCTACAACCCATGGCTTTCATCCCTTTAACTGCAAATTGTACCAAATGCCAAATCAATTGTTCTACGACCTTGCACTAAGTGAAAGGGCAAAACAAGAATTTCTTAAAATTATAAAGGTAGGCTATCACAGCTTGCAAAAGTAGTAATCAATAAACCACTTCCCATTTAACAACCCTCCCTCTAACCAGATTGGGATTGAATGCACTCTGCCTACACTATTCACTTGGAAAAAGAAACAAAATCAAAATAACAAAACAACCACACCACAAAAACAGGCGCCACATTTGGGCCTGATAACACATATAGAACACCAAATAATTATTTTATTATTCCAAATCATACAATTAACAATATGCACCTTATTGAGCCACAGAGGTTACAGACTAAGAATTTATGATCTTTATTCTCACAGCAGGAGCAGCATAATCCATTCTAATTCTGTGCCCCTTTCTCCTAAGTATCCCAAGTCTTATTTGGTTTTAATCTTCATCTGCACTGAAAGGTCAGGAAGACTATTCTCAATTCTGCCTATATGCCTTTATGTCCTGTCTATAACTAAGCACTAAAACTCTGTGAGCTTCATTTGTTTTATTTTTGCCATTTCACAGTTATTCTTCACTTCCCACCTATGTCCTTTTTTTTAAGCTGTAGCATATTGCTGGGACTCTCCTAACAGCTTCCTTACAGTGGTATATAAATACACTTAAATTGCATATGAAATATTTTAAAAGCTGTCTAGGCATTTCTGGTGTTTACAACACTTGGTATAACAAGATTCAGCCCCTGAGTGGGGTCTCTGGGCCTTCCCACACACAAATTATGGGCACATACCCACAACATTAGATTGACAATTGTTAATGTCCCTGTTTTACAAGGGGGAGAAACTTACAGCACAGAAGAACAGAGCATTTGCAGCAGAAGCAGCTCCCAGAAGTGTACTTTTTGGTCCCAAGACATTTTCAGCCTCCAAATCCCTCCTGCCCATTATGTTTCAATACTCCAGCTTCCCCATTCCTCCCCTTCCAATTTTCATCACAGTGGACATTGCAGCCTTCCTGATTTTTTCCCCTTTTTCACTGGTGGGCACTTTGCCGTGCCACCCATCCAGAGCACCTGAGACAGCCCCAGGTGCAGCCCTGCCCCTGCTGCCCTGTCTGCCCACAACCCCAGGGCAGCTCCTCTGCCTGCTGCCCACACAGCTTCTCTCTGCACCCAGGTGGGCTCAATGCAACCTCAGTCCCACTCAGGCTCTGATCAAGCCTCAAACCTTTCCCCAGGCTGCTCCATTTTGCTTCCTTAGCTGCTGACCTCCAGCTGCCCCAGTGCTTCAGGCAGGTCTCTCACAGAGCCTGCACTGTGGCAGTGGTACATGCTGAAGTTGTTCAGCCAGACTGTTATTTGAATCAGCTCCGAATTTCTAAAATAACATTTTCTGTTACAGCTGTAGGCTTGGCGTTATGCACCACTGCACCCAATGCTTTGCTCCTTTTCCCTGGGCAGCTGCCATTCCCTCTGGAGTCCTGGCAAGCTTCTTTGCTTAGAAAAACCACCAAATCCCTTGCTGCACTCACTAAGTGCCTCTCATCATCAGGAATGGGAAGCAGGACTTAATTCCCAACCAGTTCCCTGCTCTTCTGGAGCAAACCACAGCAGTTTGTGCTCCCTGGGTGTTGGCCAGCGAGGCAAAAAGCCTGAGGAGACAAGCAGAGCAGCACAAACAATTCCCTGTCTGGTGCATTATCCTTGCTTTAAATCCAGTACCCTGTTTATTATCCAGAATATTAAACTCATGTTCTGCTTCCCTGCAGTCAAGAGAAATTTAGACTGCGAAGGTGGATCTTTTCTGGGAGTAAGCCAAGCCAGGAGTGCCAGGCCACTTGTTGACACACGTACACCTTGGAGAAGACCAGGCTTGGCAATACCAACGTGCAGTGTATAACCTGCAGATGCAGAGGTGCTCTCTGCTGCTTCTCCAGCTCTGGTGCCTCCAAACACCAGGTGCAGCTCCAGGAAGCCCCCAAACATCACCAAGGTCTGTTTTGTCCAAGGCCTGAGCCTGTCTTGTAACATGAAATAACAGAGCACACAGTGTGTGCAATGTCCCCCCACAAGCACTGGGCACACACAGAGCACCATTTGCCTCCCATCAAACAGCAAGTCACAACAGAATATTTTCTCTCCATCCATTTCCAAACTCAAAGAAATGCAGCTCTAATGGAACAAAAACATTCACAGTCCTATGTCAAACTCAACACACATGTTTAGAAAATGCTGTAGATGAGGATTCTTGAAGAGGTTCAAATACCTAAGTTTTTTACATTTTCAGATGAGGTTCTCTTGAAAAATACCAAGATATGCTCAATGAGTGTTCAACTAAATTGAAATTATATTTCTAAGAATTTTTTCAGAGAACAGGAGTTATGGTGGTGAAATAATCCAGAACCCTACTTTATTTCTAAGGGGGAAAAATAGAATCAATTGACACCAAAATAAGTGTTTACTTTTTTCCCCATTTTATTTAAAAGCACACGTACAAAGTTTGAGTATGAAAACTGAATTGAAAGGGAAACCCAAAACTGTTTAAACAAACTCCAGCTTACAATCAGCTCTTTCCAGCATCAGTCTATAAGCTACTCTGCCCTCTTTGAATCCTACAAACTCTTCAATAACCAGAGAGCTCCTAGGCAGGCAAATATATTTTTGCAAAACCTGAGTCCAGAGCAGCAGCAGATTAAACCTCTTCATGCTTGGACTGTCCCATAAACATACAGATGCATCTGAAAAAAACTGGATACACTGCTGGAACAGTGGCACAAAATTGCATAGGACAGCTTGGGAGGCTACATAAAATCTCACCACTTCCTTTCAACAAGCATTACTTCTCCAATCTCTGTTCCATGTAACCCTGTTTGGAAAAGGGGTGATTGTTCCTCTGTCTTCAAATGTGTACAGCAGTCAACTGTCCTTCTTCCAGACTGTTTGATGAGGCCACTAGAGCATTTTAAAATGCAGTTCCATTCCCAAGAAAATATTGTCTGTTTGAGTTTGGATAATGCCTCAGCAAACACAAAGGGAAGCACACAGGTTTCCAGAGGAAGAAGCCTTACATCTCCACAGCTGGACGCCTATGGCACATCACTCATAACAGCCAGCCATGCTGCTCTTCCCATACACTGCAGGGTTAGATATATGGGACTTTTTTTCTACTCTTTTGACAGTCATTCTGAAGTATTATCTAAGTTTCAAGGGCTGTTTTGCAAGTCAGCCAGTTTGAAACCAGATCCAAGAGCAACAAAGCCAAGTCCTTGAAAGCACATCTTTCCAGCTGACACACAAATGCACCTTCTTTTCTCGGTCACCAATTAGAGCCATGTTGAACTCTAAGTCTGGCTCTGCCACATGTTCACAGAAACTTCAAAAAGGCAGTAAAGACACAAAATTATTCTCTTTGAACCTCTGGCTAAATTGCTATTCCCCCCTCCCCAGCCCACAATTGCTGGGAGTGCACTTGGTTCATTTTGCTACAGATTACCGTATTTTTTGTGACACTTCACATATCTCTACTCTCACATACTTGAACACTTCTTTGAAAATAAATAGAAATTGCAGTCATACCCTCAAAGAGTTAAAGATAGCCAGAATAAATGAATCCTTTTAAAAAAATCTTAGCCTCAGTGACAGTTTGGGGGTACACCCTGCTCTCCAATTTTCCCATGTTACCTGAGGTGACAGCAGTTCACTGAATGTTAACCACTGTGAGCATCACACCCACTGCACTGGTATCACAGGACACACACAGGGGCAACTCACAGACAGCTTCCTCTACTATTTTTGCTGTGCATCAGCATGTACCCATCTTTAGGGTGATGCAAGCTGATGTCAAAACTGTAAGACACCCTACTGAGCAGTTGGAAAATGTTGGTTTAATGCAAGTGAGGCACAGCTTTTCCCTGGAAATCAGCTTATTGCCATTGGAAGACTCTGCACAGCAAGGATAATGCTGCACACAGTCTTTGTGTTTCTCTGTTTCAGGGTGAATAAATATGTACATACATAAATCAAGTTACATATACAGTTATCTGCAATGCAGTCAAGAACTGTATCTGCAGTACATAAGAAAACACTCAAACCAGCTTTGGGCTAGACAGCTCTCATCCATATCAGTAAGACTGCAGATCCCTGGGATCCACCAGGGCCTGCACAAGCCCATTCAGGATCCCAAGTTTGCTCTCAATAGCTCAGACCATGATCCAAAAGCATGGCTGCCTTCAGAGGGGAGCTTTACCATAGCTGCAGTCCTTGAGTCTCCACAAGGACCAATTCTACCCTGGACTGAAGTAAAGGTGTGCTCCTACTGATCACTTAAAATCTGCATCTCGCTTTTCCTCACAGAAACTGCATGTTATCACATCCCAACATGATGTTAATGCCACAGTTGATCACTTGGACTGAAAAAACAGGAAACAGTTTAATAATTGCGCCCAAAAAATACTGGAAGACTTCTACATTCCTGTTCCTTGTGAACATATGGGCTAGCAAGATGATGCACATTCCTGCAGAACTGCTCAAAAAGCTCCCATATGTGCTGGTATTAGGGATAAAACTACTGAAGAACCTCCCCTGAAAGCACACTGCTTCATATGACTGGCTACTCACTGGAGAGAAATTCTTGAGCGCACAATTGAAAGCCAGGTTTGCAATTGAAAAGAAAACAGGAGAATTGACTTGTGTCTATTTTTTCTGAGACAACCTTAAGCAATTTCCATCTCTGTGAATTTATCACAAAATACATTTACAAGCAAACAGAAGAATTAACATACAGAATTATTGTGAGATACATTTTATTCATGGGAACCAGTGTAATAGATGGAAAATAATTTCTATGCCATATTATACAGGAGGGAGACCTTCTGCAGGATGGACAAGATATTTGGTGTATGGTCAGCGGCCTTTTCATCAGATCATAATTCCAGGATCCTAGACCCTGCCTTACTGTCTGAGCCAGCAGCATCACTGCAGAGACCAGAGATAACATCTACTGACCAGAAGTGACACTGCTCCTGCTTCCCAGGTCCTGGCACCAGGACTAAGATTTCAACTCTAATTGCTTAAACATGATCCCTGAAGTGTTCCAGCTTTTCAGAGGATGCACCAATTTACATTCAACCTTCTCAGACATCATACAGCAAGCTGCATAGAGAAAAGGTTATGATTTTAAGGAATGCCATCAAAACAATATATCCCTTATATTATTCTTTAGAAGCAAATCTCTCATTTCAGTATTAGTTTCTACCAGTGATAGGAGTGTCATGCTCTCAGTCACTCTCACTGTTCACCCCTTCTCTTAATTCCACGATTATTTGACCTCCCAACTGTTTCAAATAATTCTCCTATCAAGATCAAAAACTTGAGGCAGCCAAGCACATTTTGACGCTGCCTTTGAGCTGTGCTGAAGAAAGATTTATTTGCAAAAGCAAATCCAAAACTGCTTTCAGGGAAGTATTTTACAGAGTAGCTTCGTCATCATCTTTTGTTGTGTTCAAACAGCTATTTCAGTAAAATTTTGTTTCACAAGTGCCTTTAAAAACTCTCAGTAAATCATGCTAAATTGAAATTATAGCTAAGTCAATAAAGTCTTGAACTCATGGAAAAAGAAAATGAGAATTGTGCATGTGACAACTTTAACTATGCCAAGACCTCAACAGCAACAGAAGTCTTGTCCATCAATGCTCCAATTAAAAACACAACCAAGAAAACACTTACAACTCAACATCTTCGTATCACTCAATTTGATGATGTCTTCCATGGGATTCAGAATTCATTTTTCTATTTGAACAACATATTTCACAAGTAATGAAATTCCAAAGATCCACAGACACAGCCAAGGACCAGTTATGAGAAGTTCAACAACAACTGCAGGAGTTTCTCCTGAGGTTTACTGCTATAAACCATGTCATTATCCTCAGTAATACCAAAGGCTGGAACTTTTATTAAAAGAAGAAAGTGAAACTTCACTTTTTCTGGCAAACCCAATAGCAACCTTACTAAATTATTCTGGCTTGAGATGGTGGTCAGAGTTCCCATGAATAAAAGGATGCAGCTTACAACAAAGCACAATGCCCAGTGATGAAAAGCAGTATGTGAAGAATAAGTTATCAGAAATTAGGGACAAACCTATCTTTAGGTGATTTCAAGACAAGAAGTAATTTTAATTTGAATTAGAATTATTTTAATATCAGTGAATACAAAATCAGCCCTAGAAGATAAAAGGGCTTTGTTCAGGGCAACATTAATGCAGAATATCTCTCTTCCTTCAAGAAATGAGAAAACCTATATAGTTTTTTATAAATTATGTTGTCTGCTTCAGTTCTTAAGGATTTTCAGAGCATACATTAGTTTTAATGTTTTTTGGGCTTGTTGTCATTTCCCCCTTAACCATTTTCTCCTCCCTGGTGCATAATTAAGCATTTCCCTCAGACTATGTTGTAAATTAGATTTTTACTTGAGCCATTCTTAGCTATAAAACAGGAATGAATCTGGGATTTTACCAACAGCTGATTTACATTTTGCCATCTTCAGGAGGCCACGGCACTGCTCATAATGCTTTTCTCAGAGCTCATCTAAAGGGCTCAGAAAGCTGCGGCCTCCTCAAAAGAATTCACAGGGATGCTGTGGTGTGGGTGGAGAAAGGAAGAAAAACCAGAACTACTTTTGATGATAAGCTAACAAATAGTGGGTGTGACAGAGCATGGGCTTGTGAACTATTTATTTTATAGGAGAACTGTAACAAGTAAATCCAGTTTCATAAACAACAGAGGGGACAAAAAGGCAAATTCTGACAAACAAAGTCAGTTTTCCATGGTATATTTGATGTTTGGCAAGCAAACAATCCCAAGAAAGGCTTTAAAACACAGAGAATTCCTCCTGCTGCATCTTTACTATAAGAAAAACATTTCTGTGGCCTGTTCTTCCCCGAGTCCCAGAAGTTACCCACTAGCAGGTCAAATTATTCTTTCAGGGAGAGGACAAGAAACAAAGGCACTTCCTCTGTTATGCATTACTAATTAGCTCCAACTTGGGGGGTGGAGGTTAGCATAGTTTGGCAATGCAGAAACCGTTCTGACAAAATATTCATTGAGGCAAGCTGTGCAAATGCTGCTGCCAGCCCACAGACAATGGCTCCATTGTTCTGCACAGCGTTGATTTGGGAGCAATCTCAGAGGATCCCGCAAGGAATAAAAGGTAACATTTTTGCAAATTCAGCTCACTTTCTCTGCCTTAAGGGTGGCTTTTCTTTTTAGGAAAAGATGTTGAGCTGTCCTTAGTGCCCAGGCTCTGTTATTGTAGGCAATTGCTGCTTTCCCAATTTACTGTATGCTAACTTGAATCCAACGACCTAATTCAACCAGATAAAGCAAAGAAACATGCCCTTGATCGTGTTCAAAAAGACTTGAACGAAGAATGAAGGTGAGAAACACGTGATGCTGAGTTATGGTATTAAGTGCTTAGACATGCCTTGTGGAAAGCTCTCCCCCTTCCCCCTTAATCCCAGGGCTTTCAGCAGAGCCCACCAGGCCAGGGCTGTTTGAGGCACACAAGGGAGGGAGGGGGCACTGAGACAGGTCCCACACTGGAGAGCAGCACCAAGAGCCTGTTAGCAACCCAGGACAGCATCATTGCACATCCATAGTCTTTGTTCTAACAAACCTGGAAGAACCATGCCTTTCAGTATGATAGAGAAATTGTATTTGGAACTCTGCCTTTCAGGACCCAACTGCCAGAGAAAAACCCACATTATTTCTTCAGCTGCCTCTCATCAATAATTTATTGGCATAATAAATCACACTACCCTTATCTAAACATCTTTAGTCTACTGAAAGGGAATCACTGTAGATTTACAGTCTCAAAAATAATAAAGTTAGACATATAAATTCTTCCAAAATAATGTAAGCTCATCTGCTCAGCCCAGCAGCACAATATCTACTTTTATAAAGGACCTTAAAGAGATCGAGAATGAGCCACAAAGCAAATAACCAAACTTCAGCAAGGCCACGAGCAGCATTCATTGGAGAGAAGGGAGGAAGAGAGGGGACAGGGATGCACTGCAAACTACAGCAGTGTCCATGCAGTGTGTACTTGTTCACAAGGCTTTATGGTCAATCAACAAATTCCCTTCCAGCAATTCTGCAGCCCTCAGCCTCTTCTCTTTGCTTCCAGTTTCATTTCTCTTACTCATCTTTTCTCCACCTGTTCTTCTAGGCTGCCTCTCTCTTCTTTTACATATTTCCACCAAGTAAAACACACAGATGCTCAACAGTTCAAATACAGAGATTTCCCCAAGACACTTCACACTGGATGAGCAACTTCTTGATAATTTTATGGTTTTGAGTGACTGAGTCTAGATCCCAGACCAGATGTATTGCCTGTCAGGTTCAAGCTCCCAGGAGTTTCCATCACAGGGCTGCTGGAACAGGCAATCCTGCACAGGATAATCTGCAATGTCTGGCACAGCTGCCAAAGGGAATTGTCCCACACGGTTGCTGCAGGGGCTGCATCAGCCTCCTCAAGTTTCTGTGCTGTGATTCCTGATGAGCACAGAACTGCCTTCAGTCAGCTGAGCAATTCACACAATGTAAAACAGGGTAGAAAACCACATAAACACAAAATCAGTTCCATGCACAGAAACATCCCATAGGGTTAGCTTTGGGCCAAAGAGTTTTCTTCTGAAAGTGTCCTATCTATCAGATCTAGCATGAATCAGTTGTTTGCATTAATAATTAACACTCTTAACTGGTGAGATAAGGCTGCTGAGCCTTATTGATGTTATTTTTCAATCTAGGAACAGTATTCCAAAGTTTGAAAATAGAGTATAGATGACATTTTTTAAATACTCAAACATATTTCTTCTCATGCTTTTACATGTACTCACAAAGGAAACAGAACCAGGTACTGTCCTGATTTCAGTATTTGTCTTGCATAAATACACACACACACATATGAGATTTTTTTTTTAAATTTACTCCTAGCTCTAGTGCTACCAACCTCCATGTTAGACTGCATTTACTTCCATCAAACATTTCTCCCTTCAGTGGTGGGGAAATAACTACAAAGGCAAAACCCCCAGTAATGAGTAGGTCTCCAAGCACATGCTGAAACAAGTGACTTCTATCTCCAAATTCTCCTCTTGTAAGCAGGATTAACAGCTCAGATCCTAAGACTTATATGCACCATACATCCTATTTTACAACTAAATGCTTCCCCCTTTGGAATCAGCCCCATGTTCCAACAACTCCACAGCGTAGTTAAGTGGGGGAAAAAAAAGAAAAAAGTAACCTTGACTATGACTGACAATTTAATGTGGGATTATGACTTGCAGTGCTTATTCTGCTGTTATTCACTGGCTCAGATTTGGCTGAAAAGCAATTCCCCAAAAGGTCCAAACATAAGAGGTCTCTTGAAGAGTCCTTTGGGCCATGACAAATGAAACATGGATATTTCAGTCAAACCTACTTCTGGCTAACAAATTATTTTTGTTGAATTTTCCAAAAGTCTTATTCTAGAAGCAGTCTATGGTCCTAAAAAAACAAGCTGGAAATCCTTTTTTCTGAAGGGTTTTTCCAGCAAGTATACCTGCTTCTAAAACACATTCAGCCCTTCAAAACAGTCAGATGAATTGTGTTCCAGAAAACAGCACTTTTACACACCAACAATTGCCTGTACATTTCCTTGAAATTATTCAGCTGATTAATACACAAAGGTTACAGCAAGCACCACAGCTCTACAGCTAATGTCCTTAGCTTGAAGTCTACACTAATTCTGTGAAGCCTAATGTGGAGACCTTGTGTCCAAATGCTTTCCAACTTTCTTCCAGCTGGATCAGATGTTCCAATAAAATACATCATTTCAACCTATAAATCTTGTCTTTTATGCCTAAATAAATGCAGGATGCCAGACCTACCAGGGTAAGAATTACCCAATTTATATTTTTAAATATGAGAATCAATACACTAAGGATGCCAGAACTGCAAGTCAGAAGCACAACAATTCTAAACAGCAAGTGGGGGGGAAAGCTTCCCAGACTGTGTTACCAGCCTTTTGACACATTTCTAGCAAAGCAGCAACTTGAAAATATTTGCCCTTAAATTATGAAGTACAGTTTGTTGAAAACCTGTGCTCCCAATCATAGCTCAGATATTTAGTGATTTTTTCCTACCCTCAATCTCCTCTTTTGTTGCTCCCCAAATCGGTTCCTCCAAAAGCAGAAATGCGAATGGATGCAAGACACAGCAGGCACACTGTTTCAAGTGTCAGAAGAAAACTTTGGTGTGAATAATGTTGAGGGCATCCGGGTTATAACATACTCTGTCTGCTAACATGTGTTAAAGACAGGGAAAAATTCATAGTGCAAATCTCAAAGTAGATCTGAGCAGCCCATGGTACAAAAAAGCCCAATACCTGGGATCTGCTTGTCATCATAACTCCCATTATCCTTATCAGTAATGCACCAGTACAGGGACCTTAAAGATAAAAATTCCCCATTAAACAATATTAAGCAGACTGCTTATTTTGGTGTATCTGCAATGTCACAAGTTGGTTATACAGCTCCCCTGTGAAGTGAGACAGCTTCAAGGCTGAGGCAACTGCTTTACCTACAGGTTAGCACTGTCCTGAAATTACCCCTCCAGCCTTCTGTCCTGCAACCTCTGCCCTACCAGATTAAAGAGGACTAAACTTTCACTGGACACTGCCCTTACCTAAACACATGTCTCAAGACACAGGCAGCTCACCTGAGGCTGTTAGTACAGTGTATGGTGCAATAAACTCATCACCTTCCCACCCCTTCACTGCCACGAGGCCTCTTGGTACCAAGATAAGAAGGTTCAAATTAACTAATACTGATAGAGCATTTGCAACACAGAAAGAAATTATAACCCCTGATACCTAATAATAGTATCCAAAAAGCACACTGCAGCTTTTGGGATGAGAATGAAGAGAGAGAAAAACTAATGAAAAGCAATTCCTTTTCATGGCTAGAAGAAGGCCATTAAAACTAAAGACAGTGAATGGGAGCAAACAATTGTTTTGCACTTTACTAGGTTTAAGGTGAGGGTTAGAGTCAAATATACTGGACCTCCAAGAACATCAGGGCTAGAAAAGGCAAGCCAAAGTAATCCCACCAGGGCATCAAATCTGTAGGGCACGCTGATCCTACAGATTGCTGATCTGGACCAGCCATGGTATTGGGCTAGGTTCAGGGTGAAGGCTGAGATTAGGGTTAGGGTTTAGAGAGTCCAGTATCCTACAGGTCTGGGAGCACTGGGGCAGGGACCTGGTGCTGCAGGCTGGGACCCACAAGAAACAGCCTCTTTTGCTAGGCCTCCTGCAAGCTATCTTTAACAGCACAGCTCGTGGGATGAGCCAGAACAAAACTTCTGCCTTTATGTTATCACTCTATTTTGCTTTCCCAATACCTTGCCATTTCACAGGAGCTTGTGGGCCTCACCCCCTTGGGGAGAGGGTGTGAACTCCAGCACATAATGTGAAATATTACTATTGTAAAAAAACTGTGAAGCCTTATTCAAGATGGTAAAAACCCACACAAAGAATAACCTTGTGAGAATCACCTTGGCATGCCTATTCCAGCACCAGTGTTCTTGGACCTGTAGGCTCACGGAATCTCTTAACCCTAACCATAACATTAACTGGTTCAGATCAGAAAGATGCAGGAGCAGCAATGTTGATACTCTGCCAGGATCACCTCAGCATGCCCTTTGGTGCCCCAGTGTTCCTGGAGCTGTAGGATATTTGACTCTCTCAATCCTAACCCTAATCCTGACCATAACACTAGCCCAAACCCAAGGCTGGTGCAGCTCAGAAAGCTGCAGGAGCAGCAATGCTGGGCCCTGCTGGGATCATGCTGGCATGCCTATTCCTGCTCCAGCAGGAGTCAATTTGTGCTGCAGGCTCTGGGTGCCTTGGAAATGCCACTCCTTGCACTCCTTGGTGTCTAAGAAGCATGCATTAAAAAAAAAAAAAAAAAAAAAAAAAAAAAAAAAAAAAAAAAAAAAAAAAAACCAACAACAACACCAAAAAAAAAAACACCTGCTAAGCTTTGAAGAGAAACAGCAGGCAAAGCTGTTACAATACATGCTTAATTCACAGCAGTGATTGCACTACAACACCACAAACTAAGGGAAGCCAGCAGGAGAAACCCCTACACACAGACATTTCTAGAAATGTTTTGAAAAATTTGGTTCTATATATTGCTCTGGACAATGTAGAGATGCTTAATTTTAATTACCATCAGGGCTCTGAGAGCACAGATGGATGCCTGTTAATTAAAGCTAGCAGAGTTCTGTGTAAATTCAAAGAATAAAACAAATAAATATTAGCCTCACAAGAACACTCAAAGTAAAAGATGGTAATGAGTTTTGGAAGCAAGGAAGGAAATTGTTGTCAGTGGAAAACAGCTAGCCAAGATAATAGATCTCTACTTGCAGCTGACCATCACTAACAACTCTGTCTTATCAGGAAGCAACTTGTCAGGCAAATCTGCAGATTAGAGGGACTGCCAAAAGCCAGGCAGATATAATACAGGTATATTATATACAGACCAATTCAGTCAGGTGTTGTCCAAAATCCAGTGGCAACAGAAGTAGTAATGCAAGTTAGCTCTGAGGCAGAAACAGGAAATAAAAATCAATTTTAAAAAAATCTAGTCAACATGCATGAAACCAGAATAAGCAACTGAAGATTACCAAGAAAGATCACTGCTATGTTTTCAATAAAAAGGCTAAAATGGGAACACAGGGACAATGGAACATTAGACATTTCGATCAGTCCCCAATATCAATAGCCTCTGCTAAATTTCAACAACTGAGATCTATATCCTTTTATAGTTAATTTAGGACTCCAGAAGGGAAAAGTTCATAGCCCCAAATACTTAAGTGTTTCAAAAATATGAAACAGGGAATATTAAAGTGGGACAACTTTTACAGACACTGCTGCACGATTTCTTTTTGACAGTGGTAACAAGGACATCAATTGCAAGGATGGATTCTTGCTAGAGTCAGTGTCTGCACTCATCAGCACGTCTCCTAAAAGAGGTCAGCAAATAGCCTCAGCCTGTAGCTAATGTCAATAAACACAAGCCTAAAATGAACTAAAATCTTCACAATATCACACCTCCAACTTGGCAACAGACTCAAGATGTCACTCCACAAACTGCTCTGGCATACAGTGTGTCAGTGGAGTCCCACAGCAGCCCCTCAGTTTTATGTCTTTTGGTAGATTTTGCAAGAAAGGATCATGCTGTTCACAGTACAACCCCAAGCAAAACCCTCCCTTCAACACTGCCTTTTTCTGAGCACAGGTGTGACAACTGCAACTGAACTGTGTTACAGGATCTGCTTCTGAAGAGAAATAAGCCAGGGAAGATGTACAGAAATAGATGCATGAATGAAATAAGCTTCCAGAAAAAGCCAACAGCAACAGACCAGTCTTGACAGGGAGCATTAATCACTTCCTTACAATACAAAACCTGGGTAAGGGGCAATAGTTTGTATGGTAAGGAAAAATTATTTTCCAGGTGAGCAATCCTACTTACAGGCAGCACAAGAAAAACAAGGAGAGTTACAAATAACATGGGTGATAATCTACATTACTGATAAAAATGAACTGTAAATTTATATTATTATGTACACCATATCTTTATTTATAATATAAATAAAGGTATAAATAATATTCATTACTTAGTCTACAGATTCTACCAAGCTATTTAGCAATAATGCCTCATCCTCTTTTAAAGCATTTGTTTGGTTTTCTTCTCTACAAGAAACCAACAATGGTAGGACTGAGATGCAATATCATGCCAGTGTCCTCAGAAGCATTTAAAAACCCCAAAATATCAGCTGCAGCATCTTGAAACCTTACCACAGATCAACTATGCAAAACTAAGCTCAAGTATGGCTATTTTAAGCACAGAAACTCTCGAGGTACAGAAACAAGGCTGAGTAATCACATATAGAAAGTACCCTTAAGAAAAAAAAAAAAACACTGATAATGATGCAGTAATTTATTCCAGTAGCTCAAACATTATAGAGAGACTTTCAAAGCCAGCACTGTTCCTACTGATATTACCCACAAACATCCTCTTCAGCTTGTGTTAAAACTGGTCTACTGCAGAAAGAGAGGAAGATATCAGTAAAAGAAAGCATGAGATACTACAAATGGTAAAATAAATTTTGAAGAGAAATCCATCTCCTCCAGTTCTGGAAAGAGTATAAACCCCTGAGTGCAGCCTTCTCTTCAGCTGAGCAGGAGGGCAGGCTTGCAGAGGCAGAGCAGGTGCCAGTGCTGTTCTGCTGTCCCTGGGACCCTCCTGGCTGGGCACATGCTAAAGGGTTCTGGACAGCAGCCATTGCTGCTCTTCCCCCTCTCTGAACAGAGCTGAACTTGTGCATTTGATCTTAACATCAGATTTTTGAGATCTGAATGTAGAAAAGCAGCCAAATAACTCACAAAAAGTCTAACACCAGGAAGACTGAAAGCCTACTAATTTCTCCATTATTAAAGCACAATTTAAGAAATTTCCATACATAGCATTTGTAGATTGTTTTTTCTCAGCAGTTTTCAATAATGTATATTCAGTAGTTTTCAATAATGTATATACTGCTGTTACACAGTAAAGATTACCTCCTCCACACATTATTTGCCAAATATTAATTATTCTGCCTTTTAAATATGCTTCTTATAGAAATTATTTATAATTGGTTCATCCTGTGACACTGCAGAGCTGTACAAGTCATCGGTTTCAGCTGCATCTTTGTGAAGCTATTTTGATTGCGCTCCCAAATCTCAGGATTAAATGCTCCAAATAAAGGATTGGCACTTTATTGGTTCTCACCTTTGACTCAATCTGAAGTCCTGTTGAGGTTGACTTCCAAATTTCAGCCATTAACAAAGACAAAACATTTTATTATCCTGCCTTGTCATTCTCCCCATGACCTTTTAACCACTAACAAGTGGGAGAGCCCTGACAAACTCAGAGAGATGTTACAGATGCTGGGATAAGAATTACTCCAGGCAGTGCAGCCTGGAAGATGTGGCTGCTTCACTCCTGGGGGGATGATTACATTTTTGGGAGTGCCTAACACAGTCCTTGAAGCAGGAGCTAATGACCACTTCAACCTGAATGCTCTAATTAGGGGGTCATAAAGCCAAGGTCTTTCTTGCCCACCCTTTCCTGAGCCTCATCCCAGCAGTAAGAGCTAGATTGGAGATAGGCCATGACTTTACCCCTCCACTAGCACTGACAGCAAGGAATATCTACAGCCAAGAAAGGAATCAACCTCCATGGGCACTCCAAGAGCTTGGCCATCTTACCAAGTACGGCCTGGGAGCACTGCTCAGCATCCCTGCCAGCAGAAATGGCATCTGCACGATGTGCACCCCTGATGTGGCTCCCAGGACAGGCAGGTGTGTCAGGCACAGCCCTGCCCCACCATTTCCAGAGATTAGCAGTGGCAGCTCTGCTGGAGCACCATGTGTCGTGCTCTTCATGCCCACAATGGAGCAGTTAGAGACTGTCACACACAGCCTGCATTTCAGGGCCAGCCACCCTCACCTTCAGCTACCCAGCACACTCCTGGTGCCAGGAACCCAAACACAGCACTGTAGGAGCCCATGTGTGAAGGGGCAGCACCTGAACATGCCATTTGACAGTTCCCAGTTTCAATGTCAGGCTTGTTTGACAGGTTGCCAGCCCTGCCTGTGTCCCAGCCCCTTCCCCTGCACCCACACCTCCTCCCTGCCAGCCCTGTGACCACTGCTCACAAGACTGGTGACATAATCCAGGTTCAAAGCAGATTATTTTTAACTCAGCCCCCCACTCACTGATCTGATTTACAGCAGAATATTACAACACTTGTATACACACAGTTCGTGGGGCAGGGAGCCACAGGCAGCACAAGCAGAGAGGAGCAGCTGGAGGTGCAGGAAATAAGGTTACAGCAGAGGCCAAGAGCTGTGGCTTCAGAGGTGGTCAAGTGCCACATCCTGTCCTTTCTCTCCCCAAGATACAGGACATTTTCTTCTAATTAACCAGCAACCAGAAATTAAATTTACATATGTCTGCCTATTTCTGCTGAGTTCCTTTGCAAGTCAGCAATTAGTTCAAGTAATCCATTAATTCTAAGCCATGAATCCTTGAGGTCCAGAACAGCTTCTAAGAACTCCAAAGGAAGAAACTAAGGTCGTGCATTTTTAGGTTTAATCAAGAATAAATTTACTGGTCAGAGGTCCATATCAGCACTAACATTTGGTTTGGGATCAACAAACAGACAGGGTTTAGACCCACTGTTTTGAAGAAAAAAATACCCAAGATCTGTGCTAGCAATACACTGGATTGCAGATTTGCCTTATCTGCTGACATCTCTAGCTTTCTAATGTCAGTCTTTAAACTGCTTACATGTTTAAATAGTTTTCCTCTTTTCTGTTCACACTACAGTTTCATTTTCCTCACACAACTCTTAACCTAACTTTCTTGCTGATTCGGGCTGCAGAGCGCAGTGTCCATGCAGCTCACAAACTGGCTGGACATAAATACTGGGGATCACATCAGGGCTCCTGGAGTCACTTGTAATTTAGCCATTTGACACATCTGACCAACCAAGCTAAAAGCAGTGATTCAGAGAATTTGAGCTCCCCTGCACAAAAGAGCAGTTTGGATTTTGGCCATTCATTGCTCTAAACCAAGCAGGAGACATGGCTCTCCCTGCTAGTTAGGGACATTCATCAGGTTACCCAACAGTCTCACACTTAACAGCATCTTCCTAAACTCCCTGAACACAGTAGCACCACACCAAGGAAGACAGTGGCTTGAACTATGTGACTTAGATCCCAATGAGCCACAACAAAAGCTGATGGCAAATATCTAAACCTGCTCACATCCCAGCTTCATTCTCCTCCATGTTTGCAGTCCAGGTTCATGGCCACACCAAGCACCTGTCCATGCACACATTAGAGAAGGAAAAAAGACTACAGCCACTTCATACTGTCAGAGCAGCGTTTGAGGCCACATTAAGTGAGGCCAAGTTCAGATCAACTTCTTGAATAGCTCACCCCTACCCTATGGGGCAATCCCTCTGCACAGCACACGAGCCAGCAGCACAGGGAGCTCTGCAGCTTTCAGGCACCCCCTTGCCAAGGACAGGAGAAGCCAGAAGGCAACACATCTGGCAGAGCTTTCCCAGGAAAAGAAATGCTGCTTCAGTGAAAGAAAGGCTCAAAAACGGTAGATAACAACAGGCCAGAGAAGGGATTGTACCCAACCCTAATGTGGATGAACTGAAACCAGGTGCTGCAAGCTAGTACTTAATGCTCAGAATTTCAGCCAAAATTTCTAATCTGGCGCTAATGATTAGAAAAAGCACGGATGCCCATTGCTGTGTACCAGCCTGAGGACACTGTTTGCACAAGCAGAAGTTTAATCTCAAAAAATAAATATGAGCAAAGAGAAATATTCCTGTTTACCAATTAAAAGATCATTTACATAACTACCATCTGCAGTCACTTCCCCCCCCCCCCCCAATTAAAATGAATGAAGAGACCCTTTCCCTCTGTGCACAGGGGATGTGCCTTTAATAGCTGTTGCCTTTATCTTGTTTTGAGTCTGATATGAATGATCCTTCCTTAGTGCTCTAAATCAGCCCTGGCTATACCCTTGGATAGGATTGTTTATTCCCAATTATATCCATTACTGTTAGTCATCTGCTTCTTTCACTTATTCTGGATCTTGTCATGTGCCCTTAACATAAATGGAGCTTTGCCATTGATTTCAGCAACAATAAAGTGGGAAAAAGCATTAGTCACAACACAGCATGACAGCACCAAATCATAAGGGCCAACACAAGTGCTCCTTGCATCTAATTTATTTCTCATTACAGTGATGGCACCAGAAACTCAGGCCCTTCCTCCTCCCCTCCTTGCAAGTAGCTCTGCAATGAGAAACTAAACACCGCATAAGGTCCATCAGCAAAGTGCCAAAGGATCACTCTGGGGGATAGTGCAGATGAGGCATTCCCTATAAGAAAGCAGTGAGAACCCCCTCTCCAGTGCACCAGTGTCAGGCACTGTGAAAGCTTTCTGCTCCAGCTCCACTCTAACACACTCATCTGCATTTCCCTCTTAAAAAAGGAAATCCATCTAACTTTCAGATTTTCAGATGCCTAAAGTCAGAAAGTTCATATTTGCTGACTTCAGACCTCTTTTTTGAAATTGTAGCCAAAGGAGAGACTTGGCAAGGTACACACAAACAGCGTGCTAATACATAATACATAAGCATTATACACACACAAACAATAAGTTAGTGCTATAGAATGCATAAGCTCATACACTGCACTGTACTTTTGTGGGATTGACTGTTGCAAAAGGCATTGCCAAAAGCAGTCAAGCCAGTCATGTAGTCTGTACTCTTAACTTCTAGAGCAGGATTCAGCAGCACAAGTCCAATGCAAATACCTACATATATATTGTTCTGTCCCAATCAAAATGTAGATGACTACATGATTTCAATCACTAAAAATACTTAAAACTTCTTGAGATGTGAATTCAACCCATAAATTCTTTTCCTTCTGCAGATTTAAGAGTATTTCAGCATAAAAGACTTCACTACATATTTGCTCTGAACAGTATTTTGTGGGCCCCATTGGAAAGAAGTCAGACTGAGGCAGTAGAGTTGACAGACTACCTAGTCCATTCTAAGTCAAATATCAATGAAAATTTTCCCTGAAGCTTAAGTTTCACACTAGGTACATCAGATGTTTATCCAGATATTCGTGTTGAAAAACACAATTTCCTAGTTAAGGCAATTATTGATAAGTTCTACAAAAATAACTCTGGTGTTTCTACCTTGGTAGTTTCAGATATTCTTGGAATCAAAGATATTTCAGTGATAGTTATTCATATTGCTTTTCATCTACAAATATATGTCATGAATAAAAGTAACAATATACACAAAATAGGTACAGACTCTTATTCAACAATCCCAAGAAGAGTACAAAGAAGCCTTATTTCATTGGGTTTTAAAAATGAAGTTCCAATTACTTCACACAAAAACACTGTGGTACAAAAAAGCAGTAGAATCAATGCCAAGGCAGATACATAGAAAAAAGATTAAATCTAGGGAAAGAAGGTTAAAATTTGATTACTTGAAATACTCCTATACTAAATACCAGTTTTAGAAAATAAAAACATACAAAATTTTAAAAGTGTCCCTCTTAAGCATTCACTATTCTAAGTTGTAACTTCAAGAACCTTGTATCAAGAAACTTTGGGATGGTAACTCTGAAATAGATTCCAGAGAGCAAAGCTTCTTCTATGCAAATTGGCTGATCCCAAGAGCTTTTTAAATTAGCTATTAAATTCATGTATTTTTAAAATGCACTCCAGTAACACATTTGATCCTCACTTTTGTACTAAAGCAAGGTGCCACATCTCAGGCTTACATTGGGAATTTTTTAGAAAATAAGGGCAATGCTTTTCAAAGAAAGATTTCCAGCCAGCTAGTCTTGGATTTGGCATAGTTATGAATCTGATGAGCTTCATTCAGAAACGTTCATCCTTCACTGAACTGAAAAGGCCATTCATTTTTCAGCCCCATCAAACAACCAGCTGATTTTGTTATATTACCTACTGAACATTTCTGCTTCCCATCAGAAGAGCTAAACTTGTCATTGCAATAGAGGTAGTCAGTAAAAATCAGACACATTGTCTAATGAGTCAGTGCACACCCATTGCAGCTGATGCCCTGCCTACCATTGCACACACTGAAATGCAAAGCATTTTGTGCTGAATCTATTTAAGAACATAATACATAATCAAATCTCAATCCTGATTCAGGGCAGCATTCATTCAATCTATCTGCGCATTAAAGAATCTTTTCAAGATTTTAACAGTGAAAAAACCCAGGGTGAAGAGCCATGGCCCCACAGGGAAACACCTCAGAAGGCATATTCCATTACCAAACCCCAAGCCTCTCTGTTCACATGCCAAAAAATCAGGTATGTGCAGAGAAAAAAGGGGTATGGAGGGAACAAGGGCTGGGCTGCCTCTGCCCTGTCTGAGGCTGATTTCCTGCTTTTCCTTCAGGGACTCCAGAAGGAGTATTGCCTCTGTTGGATGAACAGATTTTTCTATCACCAGAGCCAGCCTGAGCTGGCACTGAGGTGGCTGCCAGGGCCATCACTTAACTGGATAAGGCTGTGATCCATTACTGAAACAAATATTGCAAGGGAACTTGATGGATCAGCTGTTTACCTTGTTGCTTCCATTTCCCAAGCAGCTGCAGCTCTTCCCAAACTCTGTGTATTGATTTCCTGACAACAAATGTCTCTACAGTGAAACCATGATGAAACAGCAGATAAGAAAGCAAGAGTGCCAGATCAGCAACACCAATTCCCACAACACCTTAGAAATAATAGGAGTGTTTGGAAGCCAACTGCTCTTATAAAAATAAATAAATAAAATATTTATGGAAATGCAGGGCAAAATCCTGCTTCCCTTTTATGTGAAGGACCATAGTGTCATTGTATGAGGTCACACTAAATTCCTGCTAGGACCAGAAGCGTTCCTGTGACCCTAAAATCTCATAATAGGAAATTTGTAAACACCATCCTTGCTGCCAGGGCACAGACTGCTGTAAAGCTGTACGTGAGAATGACTGTGAAACAACTGCCTGCCAGAGATGTTGCTAGGATGTGGCACAGCTCCAGCCTGGTCCCAGCAGGTGCTGGGGCACCCATGGCTCTGTACCGGCTGCAGAGCAAAGCCTGCAGCTCACAGGGGCATCCAGGGCAGCATGAAGGGACTGAGGAAGCCAAACCCCAGGAGGAAGGCAAGGCTAAAGCAAAATTCAACACACCTGGAAGCAATTATTAGGTATTTCAATTCACTTTTAGGGCAGGGGAAGACACACTTCAAACACTGCTCAGCCTAACAGAAGGGAAGAAGCATTGTTACAAGGCAACGTGCTTTATTAAAACAAGAGGACACATCCATACAAAAGTACATTTGCATCTCTTCACCTAGCCTCTTCTGTAAATCTATACTCTGTCATCCATACCTCAGCTCCCAGTCCTACTTTTCAGAAATTCATTTTGAGTCTGCTGCATAATAAGCTCTTGCCATTAGGTGCAGAAATCAAACTTATCTCCATTCCCATTCTTCAGATACCATGTCTTCAGTGGCCTGCTCATGCACCACTTGTTCCCTAAATGCTGCACATTAGCATAGAAATGCTTCCTCTAAATTACCTTACTTCCTTTTTTTTACTTAAGAGGGGTTTATGTGAAAATTAAATGTCTATGAGTTAAGACCATATTCTAATCCAAATGCAATAATACTTTTTACTGAGGATAGGTTTTTAAATAAAGAATATGTTACATCAATGAACTAAATTTACCCCTGTGTCTAACCATCGCCTGATCCTCCAGCCACTGAGCAACCTCTTGTGCCACTGGCCCTGCCCCTGAATGTGTTCATCACACAGACCAAGCCTGGATAATTGGAATGCAAATATATGCACAATTAGCAGCATCACTGCACCATTTTAAAAACACATTCTTAAGTGATTCATTGCATTTTTATGGCTTTTTTCTCACAGCCATTGGCTCAAAAATCTTGGTAATTCTCAGGGTATCAGGAGAGAAACCAAGAGCTCATGGACACAGGCTCCCTATCAGGTGCAGAGCCCTGTAGGCTGCTCACAGCTCTTTTAAATCCTAATTACCCCAATCTGAGGTTGTCAGAAACCCCTAGAACTGTCCAGGAGCAGCATGACCTATTCTACCCACCCTCACCACAACCTCCCTCTGCAGAGAAGCTTCACTTGGAAAGAAATGTCACACACAAGCTCTGGGCTGCCTCTCCCAGGCCACACTGCCACTGGAAGAGCTCAGATTTTAAGGCTAAGTACACGAACAATGAAGGGGAATAGATCTGCATCTGTGATGTATCCAGTGGCATGAAAAGTAGAGTTCTGTACATACATAATGATGCCAGTGTGCTGTGGTTTTGTCACTACTACAATCCAGTAAATGCCAGAGATACATTGCTTTCACTGAAGTACCAGAAAGCCAAGTTAGAAACAGCAATAGCTTTGTATAATGAGGTATTTACTGTTTGGGTTAGAATAACCATATGTCAAACAAACTTTTTAGACAACAACATGCCAAACATGTTATCATCTCCTCACTGCCACACTTGTTCATCAATCCCCAGAGTGCCCAGCACAGCCTTGTACCAAAGGATGCCAGCACATTCTCTAACAGCCAGGGTGCCTACAGGAAGTTTATTCACCATCTGGATATCTTGGGATACCCCCTCTTCTCCCTCCAAGGCCACCCATTTAACATGGAAGCAGAATACCCATCACCAGCAGCCTGCAAAGTGACCCCTTAACACAAGTCAGAGAAGAAGTAAGAACAGTGGGATCTTGATTTAGCTTCAGTAACCCAATGCAGAAGAACTGCTGGGAACGCTTGAAATAATTGTCTTAATTACAGAAGTACTAACTAAATAATTATAAGAGATTTTTTAAAAACACAAACCATTTTAAATGCATCATCTGCCTGTGCAGAGAGAGCTACCCTCTCTCTAATATTATGTTTAGATTTTTCATTTCTTCTATTTGGCCTTTGTGTGTTTTTAGCATCAACAGGGATAAACTCAGCAGCTACCCAAAAGGCTGCTACATGATGCCTGTATACCTAAGGCAAGAAAATCCACGGCTTACATATGAGAATAATTTATGTCTATTGTTTTAACCAGGGGTCAGTGTATAGGGACACACATTCATGGTGCTCAGAGCAGCCAACAGGACCCCAGCTGTAAGCTCACACACATTTTCTCAGCATCTCCTACATAGAGACTGATAAGTGAAAATGAGGAGCCATTATGAGTTGCTGTGCCAAGACCTGAAGCCTGCAGTGAGCAAAAGTCCATTGATTTCTTGATATGATTTCAGCAATCTAAGTATAGTTTACAGCTTGTACCACCGTCAAAGCCAGCAATTGTGAAATGCTAAACTTCCAAATAATTCTTTGTTCAAATAGACATAGCAAAGATAAATGGCTGGGTACTACTCAGAGCAAAGCACTTACCCAAATTATTCATTATGAAAGGACTAATTAAGCAACAGGGAGCCTGATCACTGTTGTGAATGACACAGGAGCGATGAGCGGTCAGGAGAGGCACGTCCATTTCAGAAACAAGACAAAGAGAAATATACACATTCTGTAATTCATCTGTGACGGCAGGCATGGGGCAGGACTAGTAGATACACTAAAGGACTCCACATTGAAACCCAACAAGACATGTAAATGACGAAGAAATCTACAAACGTTTTCTGTCAGTACATGTGTGCAAGAAACCATCAACTCTGAAGCCTCTCCTCACGTGTAGGTGATTTGCCTGACGTGTCCCTGAAGAGGTGGGCACAGGCAGGAGTGCCCAGAGCACAGCAGATGGTGCCCGTGGGGATACAGCAGTACCACGGTGATGTGCCACTCTCCGTGGCACAGACAGGAGCCAAATGCCCTGACAGCAGCAGGGCGCCCCCAGAGCCTGACCCCCACAGCCACCAGCCCGGACAAACAACACATCCACTTACAGCATCTCCCCAGACGAGTTTTCAGCCCGGCTCGGCCTGGCTCATTCCCACAGCCACCATGCAGAGCCCTGCTGCCACCAGCCATAGAGCTGGGGCTCATCTCCAGCACGGCCCCGCAGACGCTGCTCCCGGGGCAGCTCCAGCCGACAGCCGAGCCTGGCCTAAGGGGTGTCCCAGCACCACCCCTGCTACCCTCACAGCGCCGCCGCTCCGCCATGGCTCACCTCCATCGGATCCATCGGATCCATCACCTCCCTCGGCCTCCATCGGATCCATCGCCTCCATCGGCCCCTCGGTGGGGCCCGCACGCTGCCCGGCCGCCCGCGCCTCTCCTCAGCGGCATTCCCTGCTCCAGGGCTCTCGAGAGCCTCCTTAGTCCCGGCTGGTGCTCTTCCATGTGCTTTATCAACTCTTTACACTGAAATGTCCCCGAGCACAGCAGCCCCACCACCTCTCCCTGTTGGAAAATATCCCGATTTTCCTGCAGCTTCGGCAGCATCCCCACAGCCCAGACACAGCGAGGCTTCAGCTCCAGAAAGGGCTTTAGCTCAGGCACCTTCCAGCAGGTTCCATGGGCCCGCAGGCACTCGGAGCCTGCAGCAGCCCTTCCCATCAAAGATGCTTCTGGCAAAGCCCCACCATCCCCAGGAGCAGCTCCCCTCCTGCATTTATCCTCCCGGGAGAGCTCCCACCCCAGCCAGCTGCCCCGGTGAGGCTGAGGGCACGTGGCAGCCCCCCAGCCCCAAGGTACAGAGCAGAGCTTGGCTTCCATCAGGTTTTACCAAGAGTCACCTGTCCGTGAGGGGAAAAGGCTGAGCACCACAACCCCCTAACTACTTTCAGGTGTGCCTTTTCTATACCAGGCTCATTAACATTCCTCATTAACACCTGTGGGGCACTACCGGCAGAAAGGCAGAGCTGCCTCTCAGGTGTGGCATCAGATACAACATTCCCTATTTGAAGTAAAAAAAAAGGAGGGGGGCTCGTGTAAGTTGTGTCCTGGGATGAGGGTTCCTGGGTTAAAATAACACAGCAGGTATTCTCTGGGCAGCAGCCACAGCACTTTAATACTGTGTATTTTAACCTCTGCTCAGCATGAAAGAACATGTAATTAGGGATCAGCTGTTAAACTCTTACAAAACCAAAGTGTTATGGTCAGCACGGGCTGCTGTGTGCTCGTTCCCGGAGAGGAGCAGAGAAGCACAAAGAACTCTTTTCCACTACTTACTCATTTCCACTGTACCGCTTGGAACCAGGTGTCCTTTACCATCGACAGCTCTGGCAGTTTGTGGTGGAGCTGCAGCCAGTGAAGCAGGTGAGCAGAGCTCAGCCCCAAACTCTGCTCTGGTAGCCAGACCCTTCTCACTGCCTCACGAGCTGCAGAACCCCCAGTGCCTCCAACCCCCCTGCATGGCACTGGCAGGGTCTGATGTCACCATCACATCAGAGAACCATTTAGGTTCTAAAGATCTTTGTGATATCAAGTCCAACCATTAACCCAGCTCTAAGCCATGTCTCTGAGCACCACAGCCAGACATCTTGTCAATACCTCCAGAGCTGGGGACTGGGCCACTTCCCTGAGCAGCCTATGCCATTGCTTGGCAAGCTTTTCAAGGTGATGAAATGTTTCCAAATATCCAATCTAAACCTTCACTGGTGCCACTTGAGTCCATTTCCTCGTTTCCAATCACTTGTTACTTGGGAAAAGAGAGGTCAAGCAGATATAAGGGTGTTCTGAAGAACAAAACAGGTCACCACTCCATCAGCTAGGTTAGTACACCTAAAAACACCAGCTGACTGAGTGTGCAAGGTGTCTGATCTTAGTAAACTGACTGAATAATTGAGATCTGAAGGGCTGATCCCAGACCAGTACAGCAAGCATACAAAGGAATCACCAGTGGCAAATAAGCAAGCAATGAAAGCTGCCAAAAGTGATTCTCAAAGTTACATAAACACTAAATATGTCACTTTTCCATTTTATGTCTCCCATGATAAACTGTTATGAGACGTGCACATGGCTTGAAACAGATAATTGTTGATAACCCTGACTGGTGGGAGAAGGAGCCATCTGGCAGATGGAAAACAAGAAGGTGCCAAGAATTTAGCAGACTAGGGGGCCTGTGAATTTATGCATAGAGGTCTGCAGAGAGGAATATTTAGACAAAAGTTCAGCAACTCTGTTTCTATCTATACACAAAACAAATTGGAACATCAAAACTATCCAAATAATTATGAAAATTATTCCTGTTTGAAATTCATCTTGAAACTGTGAGGAAAATCAGGGAATCTAAAACTGAGAACTTAGAAGTGAGGAATTCTTTCTGCATATCATGATTAATCACAAATGGTTACAGCACATAGCATCACATTTCTTCTTCTGTCCTTCAGGTTTCTATCCTCACTGCCTTTAACATGCAAATGCCTTTATTCATCCTCTCCTGACCTTGCTGCATGATATCATTTGTTTCTTTCAGTTTTCCTTACCAGTATTTCTTTCTTCCTATAGCAGAGAAAGAGCAACGTCTGATAAGCCCCTCTTTGTATTCCTTTCCTTTCTTCTAAGTGAATTTCTTTTTGCTCTCCTCTTTATCCCTCCTGGGTAGAACAAGGGATATTGCTGGATGCACCGTTCTAATTGTGAATCCCCATTTTTCCACTGAGATCACTGCTCATTAGCCACTCTGCTGCTGACCCTTTGCAACAGCTGAGCTGCAGCCAACGTTTCTTGCAGTTAAAGGGAAGTGAGGACATGACCCACGTCAGTAGTCACAGGCAAAACACAATATTAATAAATTTATGTAACATATTTAGGGATTCTGGGCCTGGCTTTGCTGAGGCATCATGGATCACCACAAGGACCACACAACACTGGGGTTGCCCAGGGAGATTGTGCAGTCTCTGTCCTTGCAGGTTTACAAGACCCACCAAGATAAAACCTGGAGCAGCCTAGTTTGATCTCATAAGCTGACCCTGCTTTGAGCAATAGTTTGGACCAGAAACACCCATAGGCGCCCTCAGTACAAATTTATGAGGCCATGACTTCCAGAGGCACCCTGAAATATAGCTCCCGCTGACTCCATAATATCCCAACTCCAACGAAAATGGCACATGCAGATATTCTTCAAGATCACACTTAAAGCTTACTAGAATCTTCAGATTTCTTAATATTGTATCTGTAGAGCCCCTTCCAGTTAGCAGCTTCCACTTCAGCTGGTGCTAGGACAAAGGTGGCTCAGCAGATCCTTTCTCGCTCCGGCTGCTTCGCTAATAATTGGGGAATTCCTGCGACCACATTTTCATCTTATTTTTCAGCATGAAGTCCTATTCCATTCAAATCCCAGAGAAGAGCTGTTATTTAGACACGTTAACAAAATTCATTAGTTGCCAGGGAACCCAAATAAACCTTATTTTTTACTTTAAATGTGCACAATATAATGAGTACTGCTGAAATGTTATCCTATGTATTCTTTAATTATGAAACATGCATATTTTTGTAAGATCTTGCTGAGGATCTCTGATACAAAATGCAAACCCTATGTACTGACTGCCAGGATAACTTAGCAGGAAGCACAGTTGAAGTCAGATACATCAATGGCAAGCAGTCTCACATTCTCTCAGAGCCTCCAAATTAAATCTGCTTACCTTATTCATATGCATAATTCCAGCAGAGTAATATTTATACAACACCCTTAATTGAAATGACAGTAGAATATAAGAACATTTGTGATCCATTCAATGAAGTAACAGAGGCAGCATTTGCCCCATGTTCAGTCTGTTCATGTAAAGCAGCCCCACACAGCTGGACACAGCTGGCATCCACCTCTCCAAAGGGACCCATGCCTGCATTTATGGGATGCACAGGAGAAAGCTGGAACACCAACTCTTAGACCACCTGTGAGGTGTGGAAGGGCTCACATTAAACACTTTTCATTTTCAACACACCATTAGCAAATAGAAATGAAGGGGGAAATAATCTCACAACTCTTCTCAGAGCCTACAGTACGAGAAACCCTTGTTTCAGGATTGCTTATAACCATCAGTATTTCACCTCTGAGGACCCAAGTTCTAATCATAATGGAAATACAAGGTTTGTGGGTTTAAATTATGTTCCTCTTCCCAGTCACAACATGATGTTTAATGTCTGACAAATTACAAAGTGATTGGAAAAATAAGGAACTTCCTCCTTTTGTTAAGAAAGAGTGAAAGATACTTGATCTAATATTTTTTCATTGTCAGCTCCGAGCTTAGCAGCAGCAACTTGCACAGCTTTACACATCTTGTGGTTTAGTTGATTCAGTGGAAGACAGAGGGTTTTCCTGTTTTCATGCACTGAATGATCATTGCAATTTACCACACCTGTTTGTTGTTCTGGCTTTGTTCACAGCAGAAAGCAACACGTAGCTGCCCATTGGCCTTTCTCTTCCATCAAACCAACGTGCCAAGTCTTCAGAAGCATCTCCCTCCCATGCAACTGAGTGCACTCTGCACCTTGCTTATGCTATTGATCCTTCATTAATACAAGCATTGAAGAAGCATGCTGTAATTATTAAATCAGATAGAAAGCAAACCCAGGACTATACTCAAGCTTAAAAGTCAAGTTTATTCTGACTACAGCTAGCTATCCCTCCTCACAAAAGGAAAACTTCTTTTGTAACCATGTCCTTCATCTTTCTGATACCCCATTTTTCCCTGTAATTTTCCACATTTAAAACTTTTTTTCAACTCTGTTTGGCTTGTTAAAGTTCCTCTACTTCTATTTCCTGAATACAAAAAAGGGCTAAAAATCGTCTTTTAATTGCCAGTTGTTCACATACGTATTTAATAGAGCAGCACTAAACATAGGGCTCAGCCCACCAGCACTTTACACAAGCAGGGTCCCATTCAGTTCTCCTGAACAAACATGCAGTGCTTTATTTTCACAGAATGAACATTGCACTATTTCTTCTGTTCACCAAAGCTCACCGGGGTGCAATTGTTCAGCATGTTGGGTGATTCCTTGCTGCAATGTAGTAGGTGGAGCCCAAACTATGGACCAGATTCAGATGCTGTAACTCTGCTGGCAGTGCTGGTACCGGGAAAGTGAAGCAGATGCTTGCTGCACCACTATTAGAAGAGCAGCAAGTGCTCTCTCAGAGTGACAGGATGAGCTTTTTAACATAATTAGGAGCCAAAGGACATTTTTGGAAGCTAAGTCAATTGGGCTCATCTGTTTCACACTCCCAGAGGCAATCAATTCCTGTTCACTTTACTCATCCTGAAAACTTTCCCAAAAATTACCCAGGAGTTCTGCACGCAGAAATGACCATGCACCATCTCCCAAAATCCGAGAAGCTTTCTCTGCAGCACGGAAAGCCCCGTGCGGAGCCCCGGGCACAGCCCCCTGCGGGCAGCCGAGGCGGGGCCGGCGTTCCACGGCAGCTCCGGGGGCTCCCGGCTCCAGCCCTGCCCGCGGCTCGGGGGGAGCAGGGAGCCTCGGAACGCTGCCATGGAGATAAAGCAAGCACCGTGCTCTACAGGTCAGATTTTCAAGCACTGCCCCCGGACACAACAACCAGAGAAAATAAAAAACCCCGCTGGGTACAGCCCAAAGCCAAACACCCAAAATCCTCTCAGCAGCACTGCACTGAACATGCACGTGGTAATACAAAACACATCATTCCACAACAACACAAGTACCTTAATCTGTATTTGAAACATCAAATTGACTATCCCTCCCGTTTCTAGCACCCTGTCCTAACAGGCCAATTAACAGGTCTCCCATTGCTAGATTTTAAGTTATTTCACTGATGGTGAAAATGAGCTGAGGGAACCAACATGTAATGCAGTCATTCAGCAAGTGTATAGGCAACCTTATGCAATAATCTTTTAACTAGTTTATTAAATGTTTTTCCTTTTCAGAATAAATTGAACATCTAATGCCAAAATTTCATCAAGAACTCAAAAATCTTAGTAGCCAGTTATCAGCTGTTTAACTTGAGTTACAAGAAATAGACATATTACACATCACTAAAATTTTCACACGTACACCCACACATACACACACACATATCAATCCTGTTTATATTAATTTATTTTCACAAATCAATCTCCTTTTTCCTACTCATACTCTTCACATTTTCTGAAGGCACAACACCCAAATAGGCAATGTAAAATGTACTTCCTGTAGAAAAGTCTGTAGTCTCCTAAGAGAACAGTTTGGCAAAACTACGTTTGTTTAAAAACTCAGGTTCCAAAATGAGCCTTCAAAGAGCAGCAGAGAACACCAAGATTAAAAACTACTTAGGGTGTCTGCACTTTTCATATGCAACACACCACTTAACCTTTAATAAATCAGGACTTTTTCCAAGCAATTACAAAGGCGGAAGTAGTAAAATCTCTTTTTTTTCTTTTTTTTTTTAATCATCAAGTTTTAACGATGGGACAGACTCTAGGCAGAGCTCCCAGAAAGAGCCAGACCACCATCTGGCTCCATCACAGAGCAATGACAATTCACAGGCAACGAGTCTCCAACCAGCGCTCTGAAATCAAACACTGGGCTCTGTTACAGCCATGAACACACAGCTGTACATTTCCTCCCTCCTCGTACATAAATATACCCTCAGACACAGACAAAGGGAAAAAATAAATCATCTTATGCATTTTCTATGCTTCCCTGCTCTGCCTGTTACCAATCAGTGTCAAGAAATATCTTACATCTTATGTTTTGTTAGCACTATAGAATATATATAATTTTATTTTTGTTGTCACACATGCTAATATTTCCAGTATGATAAATGTCTTTTTAAATCCTGCATTTCTTGTCACGCTGTAGATCCACTTCTATGTGACAGTGACTCCTGGACATACATGTCAAGACAAAAATAAATACTGCTGCGATGGCAAACGTTTTTAAACTCTTAGGACACCAATACAGTGGCACTTGAAAGACTTTTTAAATACAACAGAAAAGACAATAGTTAAATAGAAACCTGCTTTGACACAGCCATGAAACCTGCACTACACTTGCAAGATCTGTATTTGTTTCTGCAAGAGCAGCTCCTGATCTTTGAACACATCAAATGTTGCACTCCAGCCCTCCGCCCATACCCTTTAAGAAGTCCACGTTGTTATTTTAAGCAAGCATCCCCTCCAGCTGTACATAAGCAACACTGTATTTCCCAAACAATTGAGGTAATTATAAAAATGAATATCATTTATTATTTTCTTTTATTACTACCATGTCTGAACATTTGCTTTCATACAAAAGTCTGATTTTCAGCATTATGTTTTCCAAGGGCATCCCCTCCGCACCAAGGGAGATAAAGATGTGTAGGAATTGTGCAAGAGTTTTTGTTACCATCTTCAAACGCACGAGAGCTTCATGAACAAGATATTGGCGTTTTACAGAAGGAGGAAGGGGCTTTACACATATTTTCAGTTCCACGTGATTTTGTTTTTTTAAATCGCATCTAACCCAATGCAAAGGGGCGGGTAGAAAAAAAAACAAACAAACAAAAAAAACCCAAAAACCCCACGAAATCATCACATTACTGTATGTTACCCTTCGGCAGTCTTTGGAGGAAATCGGAGCCCAGGTTGCTTTTCCCGGCTCCCTCCCTCACTCAGGGCGGCCGGAGCGGCCCCTCTGCCCGGGCTCCGCCAGCCCCGGCGCCGCTGCCCCGTCACAGCCGCGGCTTCCTGAGCAACGTTCGGCTGAGGTCCTTCACCTCCTCGGGGCTGCCCACCCGCTCGTAGCCCAGCAGGGCCATGGGCTGCTGGCAGTACTCCTCCACCTGCTTGATCTGCTGGTAGCTGAGCGCGGTCCTCCAGGCACTCAGCGCCTGGCTGGCGTTCCGGGCCGACACCACGAACGGCTTGGAGGAGTAGCCGGGGCCGCTGGTCATGTTGAGGGCGAACTTCTCCATCTCCGGGCTGACCGCCAGGTTCACAAAGCCGTACACCTGCCGCAGGGTCTTGATGGGCTCCACCACCAGGTCCTCGTAGCGCACGGCCATGTAATTGCCCTGGAGCCAGTCGGGGGGGTGCAGAGCGGTCTGCAGGGTCTTGGCCATGCTGCTGCAGATGACCTCCATGGCACCCAGGGCATGGTAGTCCGAGCCGCCCCCCCCCTCCTTCTTCCCGCCCAGCTTGTGGCCGGCATCGAGGAAGGGCATGCGGTGGATGTGGGGGTCCCGGCTCCGCACCACCTGCAGGCTCTCTCGGATGAGACCGTGCCGGGACTTGATGCGGGAGCTGGCGACGGCCCGGGGGTCCCGCACCAGATGGATGACTTTGAGGTCCAGGGTCGGGTCCCGCATGAGCGGGGCCAGGACGGCCAGGTCAAAGACACGGACGCCCTTGATGACCAGCGTGTGGTACTTGTGGCATTCCTCCTGGAAGCGGCTGAGGCGCTGCGGGGGACACTTTTTGCACACCCGGTCGTCCACCATGCCCACTACCTCCTTGCGATAGGCCGGGCAGAGGGGCGAGGAGCAGATGACCTTGTTGGTGGCCGCCCCGAAGATGCCGAGCGTGGTGAGGTTCTTGCCGGCGCCCGCCGTGCTGTACAGCTGGAAGACGGAGAGGTCGCATCGGTACAGGGAGCTCAGCATGTCGCGGGCCGCCCCTTGCAGCGAGACGGCGTCACCGGGGTACAGCTTCTGCCAGACGTGCCACACCGGCTCGTAGAGGAAAAATACCTCGGGGTTCTGGTTGAAGAGCTCCCCGAAGAAGGACGAGCCCGAGCGCCAGGTGGTGAAGACATAGACCAGCTGCCGCCGGGCGCCCCCCGGGCCGCGGCTCCCGGCCGGCGGCGGCGGCGGCGGGGGGTGGTGCCGGGGGGCTGCCGGGGGCTCCCCGCAGCGCCGAGGCTCCCGCCGCCACTTGTACTCCAGCAGGTTGAGCGCGGCGAGCAGCAGCAGCAGCGCGTAGCCCAGGCACAGCGCCAGCGCCTTCCGCCGGCACACTTTCATGCTGGGCGGCGGCGGGGCCAACTGTTGCTCAGCGCCCCGGCGCCCCGGGGCCCGCGGCGGGCAGCAGGGCGCGCCGCCCCCGGCGCCGTCTCCCGGCCGGCCCCCCGCGCCCGGCCCGCATAGCGCAGCCGCCGCGACGGCCCCGCCGCCGCCGCCGCCCCCGCCCCTGCCCTACTTAGCAGCGGCACGGCCGCCCGCCCGCCCCGCGCTTCTCCCGCGCCGCCATCGCCGAGCGGCCGCGGGCGCCGCCGCAGCGTAGCTCTCGGCGGCCGCCGGAGCGAGGCGGAACCGCGCTCCGCTCCGCCCCACAGCTCGGGGCGGTGGCGAGGGGCGGGCGGGGGCTGCGCCGCCCCGACAGAGCGCATCGCGCCCCGCCCCGCCCCCGCCGCGCCGGGAGCGCTCCGGTGCCGCCGCCGCCACCGAGGGGCGGCCCCAATTGGCGGCCCCGCCCCGCGCTCGCCACTGGCGGCCCCGCCGCCCGGCCTCGGGCTGCAGCGCCCCGCCCGGACCGACCGCCCGCTCCCGGGGGGAGCCCGGACCGATCGACACCGGCACCGAGCCCGGCCGGGCCCCGCACCGCCGGAGGGCGGCGGGCGCTTCTGGGAGCCCCTCTGTGCTCCGCCGGGGCGCTCCAGTCAGCCCAGCCCGGCGGGAGGCTCCTCACCGGGGACCCCTCGCTCAGCGGAGCCGTGCCGGTAACGGGAAAAACAGAAGAGGAATGAAAGATCCCTGAAAGGCCTGAGAGGATTCCGCGGCCAGCCCCGCCGCCCTTATCTTGGTTTGTGCGGAAACTCGGAGTTCTCAAAGGTTCTCCAAAACGTTTAAAAAAACCCCTCACACTGGATCTTCCTGGCAGAGCTCAGCACAAATCCATCCGCCCGCAGTTCTTCACTCTGTTTTTATAGCCGGTGTTTGGTCACCGGGCGGCCCCTTCGGTGCTGCCCCGGCCCACGGGCAGCCGGCCCGGCGGCCCCGAGCCCGGCGCAGCCCCGCTCCTGCCGGGCAGAGCCCAGCGCGGCCCCGCTCCCGCCCCGGCTGCAGCAGCCCCGAGCCGGCAGCTGGCCGGTGATGGGCCCCGGACTCCCTGCCCCGGGCGGGAATGGAAACGGGCAGCGCTCGCTTTTCTCCTGTGTCCTGAGACACCGCGCTGTGGGGAGGGCAGCGCAAGCCGTGGTGCAGCTCCAGACAGCAGCGGTGCTTTAAAGCCGAACACATCCCAAAAGGCGCCTGAGAAGCGGCGGGTCCCAGGGGACAGCGCACTCGTGGGGCTTCGGCAAAGCTCAGTGACTCTTAGGGAATTTTCTCAGCGGTTTCCTCCGCCCCCGACCGAGCTCGGAGCACTCCGGGGCTGCTCACGAGTTACAGAAGCATTCGGCCGCTCTCTCCTGTCCATTGCTCTCTCTCCCCGGCAGCTCTCGCACTGGTGCAGCCTTTCCCACCACGCACAGATACCCACGGCCCATCTCCCCGGGCAGCTGGGGGCTGCCCCTGCCTCACACCAATCCCTCCACAACTGATGACACTGGGGAGATTTTGCTGGAAGGTTTATTAACAGCGCGGATATGACACTACTGCAAAAGCTTCTACACTCAGAAAGCAGATAAAGCACAAATTCACCCGGTGTGTGCCTTGCCTGGTAGGACACTTGCAAATAAATGCAAGAAAACAGGACAAGAGATGAAGGAGCTAAATGTGTAAGCAATGTTGGTATCCCTCATTAAAACATTTCAATACTCCTCCCACGTTTTCTGCAGGGATATTTAACAGCCAAGCTCCCTTTCTGGGAAAACTTCTAAGCCCCTTCCAGCCTCAAAGGGAAGGGCTCCTCTCTCCGAGCCTTGTCAGGGCAGGGTGGCCGCGGGATGGGAGCAGGAGCTGCCCTGGTGTGCGACACCGGTGCCACCTGAGCCGCCCTGCGGCCACCGCAGCGCACGGGCCAGCTCGGAGCCGTCCCGCGGGCTGCCGCTGACCTGGCGGCAGCGTTCCAATGTCACTGCGACCTTTCACACAGAAGTAATTCGTTAATCGCAGACTTTAAATAGCCATTAAACATTCAAGAAAAAGTCTCTATTTCATCAAAGTGAGGGGGAAGGGGAAGCCATTTTTTTACCCTACAGTGCTCCAGAGGAAGTCACATTGTGTACATCTTTAAAACCACATTGTGTACAAATTATTTGTATCTAGTTGGCAAAAGAAAGGTGCAGCTTAAATGAGCTAAAAACGATTCACTCGTAACTCTTGAAACACAGTATATAATGAAAAATAAACCTCTGGAGCATCTTGTAGCATAAAATTCTTGCAGTTATTTTGTTCTTTAGTTCTAATCCATGAGTTCTTCACATAAAACAAGACTTTTGCTTTTTAATATATTTTTATAAAGGTTCACATCAAATATTTATCTGGCTTTCTGTGCTCACTACAGATGAAGTGACCATCACCTAGCTAAAGCAGAAATGTTCCTTTTTCATTCTGGAGTGGTCTGTAGTAGCATCAATTAGCCTATATTAGGTGATGAATGACAACAGCAGTACTGAGATGCTGGAGTTCATAAAGCAATATCTCCCACCACTATTGTTCTGCAGCACTAATGCAATAAAGGACAGAGACTACAGGGAGCAAAACCAATTCACAGCAGTGAAAAATCATTACAATTCCATGAAGTTCAAATTAATCCCTTCTTTCCATTTCACTTGGTTGAAGAGAGATATGAAATTTTCTGAAAAAACCAACAATGCCAGCTCCATTTCTTACAGCATTTAAAAATTAACAAGTAACAAATAAAGATAAGCAAACATGAACTGCAGGTATAACATCTGAAATAGTAAAACTAATCAGTAAACCCAAACATGAAAAGCTGTAATTGGGTTCTGCACCTTCCCTGCTGCTACACAGTGGTTACATCTCTCTGAATCAGCGAGTGAGAACTGAAAGCAGCACTGCTTTCATCAAACTCCAACTCAACAAGGAAAACACGAGGCCAGCAGCTCTTTAGTTCAACCTACATGCTGCTAAACAGAATCTTACTTTTCAGAACTGGAGCAATGCAGGTATTCATGCTGGGCAGGTGGATCCAAGTGCCCACACACAACACAACTGTGATCAATCAGGTTCAGTGCAGCTGCTTTAGCTGATCTTCCCACAAGTTTCAGACCTGGTAGTCAAGTAGCACTTGAAGAACTCAACACCAATGAATATTGAATAAGTTTATATGGAAGAGATGTATACAGCCAACTTTCAATTCACAACTTTGGAGCTTTGTTTGGTTGGGGTTTTTTTAGTAATTTATATATCTGTTATATGTAACTGTATACAACATATATGGCAAAGAAACACAAAAGTATTAAAAAATGGTAAGAGGCACAGAAAGTGTGTGAAAGAAGAACATTCTGCAGCTGAACAAGTACAGTTCTTCACAAATATATTCAGGTACTTCAGTGTACATTTTCCACCCTCTATTTTACTTCATGTCAATCTATTTTAGGCTCACTAATTTCAGTATACTAGATCACCCATGTCAAGTAATAAAAAGTTTCCTTTCTTCAAAAAGCAAAATTCATCATTCAAAAAGTAAAATTCAAAGCCCCAACACTTCTTTCTAGGCCAGCTTTACTTTTTGACAATTACATGTAGTTTGCTTTGAGGAGCAGAAGAGAATGCTGCTTTTCCAGTGCAGATTGTTACAAACTACAAAACTCAGAAGTAGGTTGGCTGTATTTACCTCAAACTCTGCAGCCAGAAATGTGTAAAGTGAGGGATAAGTACCTGCAATTAAAATTCCCCAATTTAAAAAATGAGAGGAAAATATTTTTTTCATTCAATACTTAGATATTTTATGTTACAGTTTAGTATTTTATAAACTACGTTTATGAATCTTACATGTAATATTTAGGCAACTCAAATCCCGACTAGCTGAATTTATTCCTCCCTCAAAGTGACACTGCTCCAGTCAGAATTCTCCAAGATCCCCTCCACGACATCCCTTGATTTAAGCAATGGGGCTGAGAAAGGTTTCATCCTTGTTGGAACACTTTCCCACTTTCTATTTTCTCATGCTTTAAGATTTGCCTTTCTCATGTTCACAAGCATGCAATGGGCACAATAAGTTTTTCCTGAAGTCAAACTTGAGCAAGATTTTATCGTTTAAAAGAAATTTAAAGATGGAGGTTTATGCTGTTATAAACCTAGTGTGAGATAAATTCTGGTGCTGATTAAATAGTCCTGTATCTAGACTAATCAGGATAAATAGAGATCCTGAATTCCTCAAACATTGCCCAAAAGCAAGATTCTTAAAAATAAAGCTCAAATTATTGACTACAAAATGTGAACAAAATTTATATAAAATTGAGTAGTTTTCAAAACTTGGGAAACCCAAAATTTGTTTAAGACTTTATTTTAGTCTCACCACTGGAGATGGGTGAGAATAGTCTCTACAGCAGCATTTAGAATTGAAGGTGCCTCCTAAAGAATCCATTTTCTCTTGGATGTTCCTTCTGAACTGTGTGTGCAGGAGCAGCTGGCAGAGACCAAAATTAAAGCAGCCACTCATAAACCAGAAACACAAAACCAAGGGGACAACTTGTCTGCAACAAGCTGTTCCCTGCCACCCCAGTTTCTCTTTCATGTTCATTTCCAGTTGCACAGGTGACATTTTCAATAAACTACTTTTCAATAAATATTTATAAATTTCTGTTTGTGCAGCTGAAGGAATTCCAGAACTTTGCAAATGTCCTGGGGACAGTGCAGTGTAGATCAGTCTCTACTTGACTTTTATTAAAATCAGATTTTTTTTCAGCTGTTGTGTAACTGGTTCAAGTTTTTAAGGAAATTAAGATTCTACTTTTATAGCCACACACCTTTAAAACAACGGGCAATGCACTGTTTCACATCACATCTTCCCAAACCTTTAGCAGGTCACACCTATCAGCTACCTCAGCCCCACACATTTGGGCATCTCTGAAACTCAAATCCATGATCCAAATACCCTTCACCCCCAGGGCTTGGGGTGCCCAGGAGCCCTTCAGCTGCTCAGGGCAGCCCTGTCCCTGGATAACATCCCAGTCCTGGGGGCTGGATAACATCCCTGTCCCAGGGCTGGATAACATCCCAGTCCATAGCATCCCTGTCCCAGGGCTGGATAACATCCCAGTCCATAGCATCCCTGTCCTGGGGGCTGGGTAACATCCCAGTCCATAGCATCCCTGTCCTGGGGGCTGGGTAACATCCCAGTCCATAGCATCCCTGTCCTGGGGGCTGGGTAACATCCCAGTCCATAGCATCCCTGTCCCAGGGCTGGGTAACATCCCAGTCCATAGCATCCCTGTCCCAGGGCTGGGTAACATCCCAGTCCATAGCATCCCTGTCCCAGGGCTGGGTAACATCCCAGTCCATAGCATCCCTGTCCCAGGGCTGGGTAACATCCCAGTCCATAGCATCCCTGTCCCAGGGGCTCTGCCTGGCACCCCCCATCTCCTGCTGCACAGTCCCAGGGGCCTCACTTGCCTCTCCTGGCCCCGAGGGCAGCAGGCAGAAGCCACACAGCAATGTTCCCTTGGATCTAAGCTCTCAGGTGATGGAGCAAAATAGCCAGTCCTCATTTGACTAGAGATTGGACACATTTTTAAATACCAGGGAAGAGAGTTGCCAATCCTTGTGTAAAAATTCAAACACAGAGCTTTGGGCACAAAGAGTGAGAATTCAGGTTCTCTCATAAGTAACATACAATGTGCTATAAATGACTGTCTAGGAAGGTTCTTGAAATTAATCCATTGCATCTCTTCAAAACTCAAAGTAACATAAATCATTCACTAATTACTCTTGAAAATCCCAAGGATTTGAGAAAAAGAGACTCTATCTGTAGCATTTTCATATTTCTACTCCATACCACAGTGAAGACTTCCTGCAGGCTGGCATGAAAGATGAGTTTTCCCCAGGTGGAACTGCCTGGAAATCAGGATTTATTACAAACTTATCTTCTTCCTTTCTTTCTTTCTCTCTCTCTCTCTTTATTTATTGATTTAGTACAATTACCCTGTGCAAAAACAGAGAATGAGAATCTCCAGCCTCATAGTTCACACAATGGTCAGAATCCAATCCCAGTCTGATGCCTAAAAGTTTACAGCAAATTCTTTTCCAGAACTTGCCCAAGGCAAAAGTCTCCATTCAGTTAATCAGCAGTCTGTTCTTTTCTCATAGCACAGGGTAGATAACCTAAAAAGCCAGGAAAAAAAATCACCAGCAATTAAAGAGATGCAGATTTCATGGTGAAAATGCCCAGTATCAGCTGCAGTGCAAACCTCTGTACCATAACAAGTTCAGAAGATTCACCTCTACCCTCCTGAGTCTCTATTTGCAGCAATGTGGTCAGTGTTTGCTTCAGCAGAATCCAGGAGGTGAAAACATTTGGCTAAATCATTCCTGAAACACCAGAGCTGTACCTCTTTAGCATGGCTCTAAAAATATGAAAACTGGTTTCTACTCCCAGTGATGGCTTTGGTGATGATTCTGATTGCTGGTAATGATCCTGGAAGTTCAATCCTGGGCAGAGGCTGCTCCATCTTCCACAAATCCAAATTGTATGCATCAATTCCTCATCAACTCCTCTTCCCACGCCAGCTAAATTTTAAAACAAGAACAATTTGTCATACAGAATTAAGAAATTCTGTAAGATTAAGTCTTTCTGTGAAAGGTTTCTGAGACCTTTACAAGACCTTATGCTTACTATTTCTCCTTGCTCACCTCTCTACAGGCATAGCTACCATACACAAGCTCTGATCACAGACCTAGGTCCAGCCTCAGGAGGCCAAGAAAGATTCAGGAAACACATTCCATGCTTGCTTGCAGGCAGCCTCTTAAAAAGGTCTTGAAGGGTCAAACTGACGGTTTGTATTTAAGACCAACAGCTACAGCAAGTTCCCCAGTCCACACAAGAGTAAAAATAGAGCAGGTCCATGGATCTCAAAACATCCCATGTTTAAGAACTCTGAGCTCTAAGCAGAGATCTCAGTAACTGGGATTTGTAATCTATCCCAAAGGAATACTCTGGCCTCCAACATCAAGGGTTCATATCCCAGCCTTTCCCATCTTGTGGGGGCATCTGAGGTCTCCTTCCTCTTTTTCATCTTTCACAGATCTTGCAGAACCTAAATTACCTTGGAGGCATTTGCTGCACTCATGTTTGAGTGCTGTGTCCAAGTGTCCCTGGAGCAAAGGGGACAAGGACAGAGGCACAGAGGAAACAGCTCATGGCTGCTAAGGGATGGCCCCAGTTCTGCACATCCTGCCTGCCCTGCACCTCATCCTGGGAGCCCACTCACCCTTTCCTCAAGGCAAGCTCTCAAACAAGGCAGCAGGAAGGACAGAAGGAGGGAGCAAGAGGCACAGGGAGGGCTGGAACAGGACCTGGCCCAGAACAGCACCAAGGGGTGACAGTGGCCCTGCCACAGCACTCAAGGTCCCAGTACAGCACCCCGCAGCTCCACGCCCTCCCTGGCTCCTGCAAACCTCTGCCAGTGCTAACGAGCTGCTCATCATCTCCCTGTCCAGCAGCAGCCCCCGGTGGGAGTTTGCTTTGTTCAAGGGAGATGCACACAGACAAGCAGAGCAGCAGCCCATGCCTCAGTAATGAGTGAGAGGAGCACAGAGGTCACTGTTGACAGAGGAACAGCAGCAGCCATCAGGGTTGGACAACACAGGCAGAACAGCACCGAGCAGCACAAGAGCTGCTGAGGCCCAGGAGCTGCTCATGTGGAACAGGCACCAACACTGCTCTCTTCCAGGTTAAAAATAAATCCATTTCTGGCAATCAGCAAACTGACAATTTTATTGTTGCCAGGTCAATTGGAAAATTTTCTGTATAAAATACAAACCCAAAAGCAAGTAAGACAAAAAAGTCCCTATGAAATAACCATTTCCTCTTTAAATAACCACAAACAGAAAAGTTTCTAGCTTATGACAGAGTCATACTGTAGAACATCCCAGCACAAGACCAGACATCAGAAGTGGCAAATGGCACAGGCTCACCCACGAAAGCCAACACTGCACAGACAGAAGCAGGTGGAGGAAAAAACAGTATGCAATTGTTTAAGACTAATGTATTCTACAGGGGAAAGAGATTTGGACAGAATTAAATTAGCATTTTAGTTGTTATCTGTACTTTTTGCATTTTTGTTACTGCCTCAAGTGATTATAAAGTCAGAGCAGATTTGCCATTTGTGGCTGACCTTGCTTTTCTCATCCCAAGATTCTGGTTTTTAAGGTGTTTCATGAGCTCTTTGCTCTCGTGTCACCAGGACAGATGAACCCACATCAGCAATAGCTGCAATTCTAAATAGATGCTTTGGGAAACATTGTTACCCTTGTTCCTAAGTGGTTGTTGGTTCTTACATTTCATTACTTGCAAAGGAGAGGTGGGGGGGCCCATATGCACATGTACAGTGTCTGAATAATAACCTGACACTGATGCTCAGAAACCAACTCTTCCTCAGACACCATTAGAAAAAATACACACAGCTGTTGTGCAGGGAAATCAAAGGAAGCCAGAATTTTAAAAAGGCAGTTCAGATAAAACCACTTCTGCAACACTGGGAAGAATTGTTTGTTGCAAGGAGGCTCTATGTACTATGGAGCTTTCTGCAGCAGCACAGGGCCCACAGTCAGCACTGAGCTGACCAAGCCTTGTGGGGACACTCCCGGGGCAGGATGGGCTCAGAGCAGATGCACCCACAGCTGTGTCCCCTGAAGGCTCTCCTGTAAACATGGGGATGTGCAGGAGGGCAGGGCAGGCTTCACCAGAGCTCATAAGCACAGATCTGGGAACATAGCAGGGACATTCCCTTCCCAAGGACACCCCACTCTGTTCCAGGCTGCATGGGGGCTCCCAGCCAGGCAGAACCAGGCTGTACAAGCTACACTCACTTCCTCTGCTTTGGACGAGCCTGAACACTGAAGCATGAACATTTCCCTCTGGTTTCCCTGAGGCAGGGCAGGAGAGGAGCCTATCACCCACTCGTGTCTCGACGCCCTCCCAAAGTGAAGAGCTGGACACTCACACTCTGAGGGCTCTCACAGGATAATGGGCTCCCTCTTCCTCTACAGCCACAGAAACCATCGGGAGACACAGGACCACACCTCCTCAGGACAGGACTATTTCACAAGGCTTCATCTGAATGCTACCTCCTGAATCCCAGATCAGTTCTTTACATTACCCACTCAGCACTTCACCCCAAAATGCTGCAGAACACAAGTCCCATAGTAATGGCACACGGTGACTGTACCTTGTCACTGCAACGTGACCTAAAGAAAAATGAATTTCATAAGCAGCCTGATTCTAAGTCTTCAATAATACTGTGCATCTTTTACAAAATATTTGTTAGCAGATGCCGTCCCCTTCCCGCTTCTCTTTGTGGAAAAGCCAAGCTATAAACAAAAGTACAAAAGCAGGAGGAAATTAAGACTAAGCAAGATCAAAAGATACTTTTTTCTACAGGGCAAAAAAGTCCAGGCAATTCAGTAAAAGATACAGATTCTTAATTGCTCTTATGAGACTATTGGGTAAGAGCAGCTGTTTGAGCCCAGGACATGAAGCAAAGAACAAGAGGTATGGCAATGGTATTGAGAGAACAGATTACTGAAAAAAGGCATTGCATAATAGAGCAGTTACAAAATACACCCTTAATGTGTGTGCTCCTTTAGCTCTCCTGCTACTTGGCTTAAGCTTTCCATAATCACTGATGAGAATTTTGTAAAAGCTGAAATGAAAATTAATTATTGAAAAGTACCTGAAATGCTAAGTGATTTTCTACCCTGAGGGGTTTTAGCTGTTAAATGAAATATACAATCAATTCTGCAGATAAAATACTTCTGTGGCAAAGCATCTTTAGTCCCACTTGACCCAGAACACTGACATTTATCACTCCTGCATTTATAAACAGCTACAAGATAAAAGAAATGAAGTTAATTGGATCTGAAGTGATCATCTTCCCACTGCACAGTTAGGATTCTCCCTGTCCCCAACTGATTTTAGTACCTACTTTTCTTTCTAGAAAGCCTCATCTAATCTGTGCCAGGTATAAATATAAGCATTTAAAAAAAAAAAATTAATTGGTATATAATAGTTTAGCAACCAAAATCTCTGCTGAATCCTATCCTGAAACATCTTATGTTACAGGGAGAAAAAAAACCACAAAAAATCAACTCTGCATATTTCCAAAAGAGATTCTTTATAATGTATTACAAACAGATAAAAGGCGTATTCTTTTCTTATTACCAATGCACCTATTCCATACTCATTCTAAGAAAGTCTTTACAGTATGCATGCACTCTTCATATTTTCAGTGTTCCAATCACTGCAGAGTTCTCATTAGCAAACATCACATATGTGATGTGCTGCATCACGTATGCAACAATTTACATAAACTTATAACAATGTCTCTCATCAGGGAAAAAAGAAAATTTTTTTTTCTTTTTTGTAAGCCCTTTTAGATCCTGCCTCTGGAGGTGCAGCCAGTGAGGCTATTTACATGTCCAGTAGGTTTCCCCAACACATTTACAAATCTCTAACTGTGACAAGCCTGTGGACACACCAATGAAGCAGCAGGCCATCCTGCAGCACTCTGTGCCTGCAGCCAAGCACAGCTTTGGCTTTTACAAACAGCTCACCAGAGGCCAAGTCCCTTTTGATTTTAGAATTTTATTTCCTTCTCCCCACACCTCCACATATAAACACTGAAACCTTCCCGTTTCTCCTCCCTCCCCCTCTCCCACCCACAGAAAGGTTGCATGGTGAGGTGATGCAATTCAAAGCCACATCAATGCCTAACACACAGAACAGGTTTGGAGAAGCGAAATCCTAACATGAATAAAAGAAGTCAAACAGCCTCTTGAATCAAAAATATCAATAAATATGTAGTAAAATTTAACTTTTCCCATCTTGAAGAATTTTCACAGAGGAATAAATTCAGTAAGATAATGTAAAAGCTGTCCTTTTGCAGGAAAAATCAGTTTTAGAAAACAAGAGTACTGAAGGCTGCAATTATTGTATCTATATGTAAAAAATCACAGAGCCTCAGGCCTGCTGTCCTTTGGTGCTCCCCATGAGTGCCACAAAGGTGGCTTGTTACTGAGACATCAGTGACACATATGCTACACACACAGCCCCAGAGGATGTGTCTTTGCAGAGGCCCTTTTGTAAAAATGAACAAAAACATCACAGTGCTGTTATAAATATTCCCTGTGGTTAAAATGCAGACATAGGAAGCAAAGATTTACCTGTAAAGCTTATTTATCAGGGTAGGTACCAGACTGCTGGACTCTTCTTACAGTAAAATCTCAGAGCAGGAAAGACAGCCCATCCACTGGATTCAGAAGGTGCCTGTACCTGGAGCCAAACCATGAGAACAGAACAGAGCCACGCTGCACTGAACCATGCACAGCACTCCCAAACAAACCCTGCACCCCCTCAGGGATCTGCATCACCACCGGGGCAAGAAAACAACATCTTCATTTTCTGTTCAGATTTTATTTGAAATCTAATTCAAATTGTCAAAGCTACAAAAAGGGGGAACATTTGGGTTATTTCTGCTATGTCACAACATTCTAAAAACAAAATATCACTACTGCCAGCAGATCGGTTACACACATTTCTGATGAAACTTCTAAACACAAAAATGTTTCTTTTGGGAAATAGTCACAATGAAGATATTTTGTACAATATAAAACAATGACAGGTCTACAGATGCCGATACTCATGAGTATACACGTGCATTCACAAAAAAAAAATCAGGAATGCTTTTTTGTTTTTAAACAGACTGTTCAGGCACAAAAACAAAACTGCATTTCCAGTAAGTGACAGCATCATAAAAAATATTAACATTGTCAGTGTTTGCTTTTCTTTGACTTCTTGTGAGATCTGTGAGGAGAACGGGACTGAGACCTGGATTTTTTCCCTGACTTTTTAGGGGATCTGGATCGTGATCTTCTTGATCTTTTGGGTGTCCTGGAGCCAGAGGGCGACCTGCCAAAAAAAAAAAAGTCAAATATTAATAGAGAAAGCACCTTTTCCTGAAGTTATTTGTATTCATTTATTGAGCCAAATGAGGCAGAAAGATCTTCCCTAACAATGAAAGTAACAGGATGATATCTTGCTTTTGAGAAAAAGGCCATTTTTACATTACAAGGTTTTGAGAGTATTTGGGCTTAACTTCAGTGCTTAGGACCCACATGAATAATAACACACACTCATGTCCTTAAACCCACATCAGGAACTCACAGCCTTTCACATAAGCTTGGTTCTTGTATGAACTGCAGCCTATAACCACAGAGAAACGAAAAACTATGTTCTACTGTGTTACAGTGAAATACTTTTGATTCTCATCAAGCATATTCACAATGTGATGCAACCCTACACAAAAAGAAGGGACACAAATTTACGGTCATCTAATCCACACCTAGTATATTGATCTAATATAATGAAACCTGAATGAGCATCATATTAACTCTAAAAAAAAATCTCAACTACTTTTCTACTTTTATATGAAATCCTTATTTATATAAGCACAAGAACAGTTATGTAGTTATGTGCTATGATTTTTTCAACACCAACAAAGGAGTATTCCTCAGCCTGACTGAGGAATTTTACATCAGTAAGATATTCTGTACCTCTAAAAGAAGTGGAAGGTGGAACTTTCAAGATACAGCAGCTTTAGCAGAATAATAAAATTTCACCTCAAGTTTAACATTAACTGAAGACAAATATTTGTGTCAGAGGTTAGGAAATACCTAGCTTGGAAACAAAACCCCATAAGCAGTATCTAATTTATTTTCCCTTAGAAAACAAACTATGGGAGTGAGGAGCTTCATGGAAGCTGATCATCAGTGACAAGCTGCATGGTCACTCCAATTTGAGAGGTTCTACAGAAGGGCTTCAGGAATTCTAGGACTACAGAAGATTTATCCTTTGAAAATAAAAAGCTAAGAAGGCAGCAAGGTACTCTGGTTTAAAGCAGCATTTCTTAAAATCACCAGTAAACAGGTAAATAAACAGGTAAAAAAACCACAGCAGAGCAGAATCTGGAGCTGATTATCAGGGCAGGAGGCTGTGTGGACTTCCAACCCCAGTGTTCAAAGGCATTAATGAGGAACATGCACTAAAGATCCTGGGAGAGAAAGTACCTGAGTATCAAATGCGCTCTGCTGAACACCCCCTCGCCCCCCAAAGCCCAGGCAAGCACACCCACCAGCTCCCTGAACCAGAGAAGATACCAGCTCACCTTTTGCCTTTTTTACTGACATCTCTGGGAGAGTCTTTGTGCGAGGAGCGGGAGCGGGAGCTCTCCTTGTGGGAGCGCTCGGAGCGCTCGGATTTGGGCGAGGGGGACTTGGCGCGGCGGCTGCCGCTGCTGCGGGACGGGCTGGGGGAGGCGCTGTGCCGCCTCTTCCTGCAGGGCAGGGAAACACACGGTCAGGACATGCTCCCCTCTGCAGGCACGGGCTTTAGCCAAGGGCATGTCAGTTACTGGTGAGTAATTACGGGATTGTAGGCTTTTTATTATTAAAACAAAAAATCAAGTGCAACGTGTGCAAGAGATTTTCTCTGCTTGAAAAAAAATGAAGGCCTGTGAGGCATTTGGTAATAATGATGGTGGAACAGTAAACACATTCTGTCACAGCTCCCTGAAAAGCAAGGCCTTTTACCATGGCTACACCTAGAACCACGGCAGAGTTTGGCTATGCAAGCATCAGAAGATCAGTGTCCCATCAGCTGCCCCAAGCCCAGCTGCTCAGGATCTGCACTGGGGGAGGAGAGGAGTACAACTGCAAGCACTGCCCATCCTCTGTGCAGGGGTACCACTGAAAGCACTGCCCATCATCTGTGCTGGGGTACCACTGCAAGCACTGCCCATCATCTGTGCCGGGGTACCACTGAAAGCACTGCCAGCATCTGTGCAGTGCCACTGAAAGCACTGCCATCATCTGTGCAGTACCACTGAAAGCACTGCCCATCCTCTGTGCAGTACCACTGAAAGCACTGCCCATCATCTGTGCAGTACCACTGAAAGCACTGCCATCATCTGTGCAGTACCACTGAAAGCACTGCAATCATCTGTGCTGGGGTACCACTGCAAGCACTGCCATCCTCTGTGCAGTACCACTGCAAGCACTGCCCATCCTCTGTGCAGTACCACTGAAAGCACTGCCCATCATCTGTGCAGTACCACTGAAAGCACTGCCATCCTCTGTGCAGTACCACTAAAAGCACTGCCATCCTCTGTGCAGTACCACTGAAAGCACTGCCATCCTCTGTGCAGTACCACTGAAAGCACTGCCATCCTCTGTGCAGTACCACTGAAAGCACTGCCATCCTCTGTGCTGGGGTACCACTGAAAGCACTGCCATCCTCTGTGCAGTACCACTGAAAGCACTGCCATCATCTGTGCAGTACCACTGAAAGCACTGCCACCATCTGTGCAGGGGTACCACTGAAAGCACTGCCACCATCTGTGCAGTACCACTGAAAGCACTGCCATCCTCTGTGCAGGGGTACCACTGAAAGCACTGCCACCATCTGTGCAGTACCACTGAAAGCACTGCCACCATCTGTGCAGTGCCACTGAAAGCACTGCCATCATCTGTGCAGTACCACTGAAAGCACTGCCATCCTCTGTGCAGGGGTACCACTGAAAGCACTGCCATCCTCTGTGCAGTGCCACTGAAAGCACTGCCACCATCTGTGCAGTACCACTGAAAGCACTGCCACCATCTGTGCAGTACCACTGAAAGCACTGCCACCATCTGTGCAGTGCCACTGAAAGCACTGCCATCCTCTGTGGCCCATCCTCAGGACAGTTCTGACTGAGGCACTGCAGGCAATTCACTTCACTGCCACAAGACACCTAACCCCATCTGCAGCTGGTAATCATCTGAACATGCTTCCCCAGGGCATAAATGAGCCAAAGGGCAGCTCTGTTCAAAGGGACCCCACTTGTCAATTGTAAAAAATGACAATTCCTTTAACATTTTGGAGCATGTTTTAATAGCCAAAGCATGGGTTTTGTTTGGTTTTTTGTTTTGTTGGGTGGTTCTGTGTTTTTCTTTTAAAATCAGATGTGTGATACAAGGTAATTTCAAGGCTGCCACTGCCTGCAAAGATACTGTGAGGGTTTTCCTCCCATCCACTTCAGCCCAACAAGAGCCATACCTCTCTTTTCGTGTTGGTGTACATTCCTCTTTTTCCTTCTTATCTTTGGACCTGGTCTCAGACTTTTCCTTGTCCTTTTTGTCTCTGTCCCGTTCTCTTTCCATCTCTTTTTCTTTTTCCTAGATTATTAAAAGGATCATGATTTCAGATAAGGTGTGAATAATTATTAGAGGCAATCAAGCTAATGACAAACAGCATAAAAGCAGTGAGCACTGATGGAACACAGCACATGACCTGAACTAATGGTCACACCCTCCCAGCTCTTTGGGCCTTTCCTCCTGCTTGGGACACAGCACAAACATTTACTGTAACACAAACTAACCAGAACATGAGGGATATCAGCCTGGGTGAGAAATCTGAGTATCTAACTGGAAATGAACAGTCTTCAGTGTTACCAATTTCAGGGCAGTCTTACAGCTGTACACATTTTCTAAACTAAATTAAACATGGAAGAATACCAGGAACCTCTTTCTACTTTAAACATGCGCAGTCATCCATATTAATCCATACTGAAAATTGATATACACTCATAACTAGAAGTTATCTAAAGACAAAACAAAAATACAAACAAGATTCTGCAATAACATCTACTCTGTCAAAAACAAACAATTATAGTCCATTTCTAGGTATCAACAGGACCACTGTGAGAGAAAATACATACCCCTGAGCACACTGAGTCTGTCTGTCAAATAGAAAATTAACTACATAAAAACAAAGCTCATCAGCAAGTCTGAACACAGAGATCAGATGCTGTGGTTTTTAGTACTGATCATTCATTAAAAAAAATCAATTCCATGGCAAAAAATAAACAGATATTCCCTGCATACCCCATAAAGAAGAGAAAGAAGGGGTGATTTAGCTCAATGGAATAAAGGAGGGATAGTGGGAAAAAAAAAAAGAAAAGAAAAAAAAAAGAAAAACAGTAGAAGGAGGGGAGGTAACCTAAATGCAGGAAATACCGAAATACCAGGACATTAAACCTCATCTAGTCTCAAGCTCTTATTACTGGGAAGGCTTACCAGTAAAACCTCCAAATGTCCTTATCCTTACACCTATTCTTACAAACTGCTGCTAGGTAGCTCTAAAATCACTGCACTCTCAAGATGTGCCAGGTTTATTTGACAGCATAACTATGTATTTCATCTTGATAAATAAGCATAAATAGTATTTTGAATAGCTCTAACTCCAAACAATATACAATGTTGCTGGGAAATTACTCTTGGAATTGTAAGTCTGATAAAAAAGAACAACCAACCACCACGTTCATGGGAAATGTAATCAGGATCAGTATTACATTCCTGTTACAAAAACTAACTTTATTATGGCATTAAAGCAAAAGATGAAGTTATTCCCTTAACAACAGAGTTACCATTGTTTTCAATGATGGTTAGAAATATTTCTTTCTTTCTTGAGAGTAAAAGAGACAATTACTAAAAATCAAAAATATAGTGAGCTGGTTGAACTAATTCAACACAAGGCATCTAAAATTTTATCAGGACTGTTATTATCAATTTCTGTTTGTTTAAGCTACTGTCTCACTAAGCATTCTGTGCTTAGTGTACAAATAATTTTACAGAAAAGTAAGAAAACTTACTTACACTTCCACCAAGAAAGTAGAACGTTTTACAATACAACTACATTTAGAAAGAAAATTATAAAAGCCTTATAAAGTCTTAACTGTAAACATTAACCTTCAATGTGTGCATCTCCTTCAGGGATCAGTTTACCTAATTTTTAAAAGTCTTTTTCTTCAAGGTACTGTGAATCAGTCAGATATTGAGCACCAAATAATGCAAATAACAAGTGACAGAAGAACCCCTGGTGGAAACTGCTCATTTGTGTTTAACTTCCAAGGAACTGCACGGGCACCTAATTCCATCAGTGATCTGTCAGGCTCTAAACCAGATGAGAAAAGCAACTGTCATTTATCCTCCCTCAACACATACAGTGTCCAAAGAGGTTGTTCTTTCATTATTTTTCAAAGGTTTGAGATCACATCACATCACATATAAGATGTTAACTTTTAAAATCACTCTGACTTCACAGTCAGACAGAGAGGTCTCCTAAAAATGGTCATGGTACAGAATTAGTCACATTTGGGTGAATGGATGAACTGGAATTATTCAGGAAGCTCAGACACTGGAGAATCAGAAACAGATACACTGCTTCAAACTATTTTCTCCCTTCCTTGGGAAGCCTTTAGTGCAGCAGATCAATTACTAAAAGCAAAAGCAGAAGTCTGATGAGCATCTTCAATTGAGAGCTGTCCTTTCCTTTCCCACACTAACAGTTTGCTTCATGCAGTAGATGCAGAGGGGTCTCTAAGGTTTCTGTACAGGCTGTGGTACCCAGCTGTGCAGTGGAAACACGACAGGACTTGGATTAAAAAAGGAGATTGTATGTATTCTGCAGAAAGCACTGGGACTTAGGACAATCAATGCAGATTGACATTGCAGCAGTATTTTAACAAGAACCATGTGTTGTTATGTTTACAACCACCTCACATTCAATAAACTCAACAGAAGCCTATCGCAGAATCAGAGGCAAACACAAAGAACAGTTCTTACCCTCTGGAGCAGCTTGTCTCTATAGTGTTCAACCTGTTCCTGAAAACTCTGGCCTGGCTTCTTGGGTCTTTTCCCAGACTCTAACTCATCCTGAAACTTCATCACCTTAAGCTGTGAAAATAATACTGACCATTAGATTATTTGACTTATTATAATCAAGTTAGGCAGGTGGCTGAAAATGAAATTTCCATTACATAGAATCTGTATTCTTCATTCCTTCTATACAAGCTTGTGCACAGAGATACAAAATTTATTTAAACTGGATCAAAGTAACAAAACCACACACTCATCTGCAGGCACCTGCAGTTGTTTACAGACATAGTGAGAACTAAAAATAGAGGGAATTTTTTTCTGTTACTCTACTGAATTCTGTTCTCATCATTAGTACATTGCACCCTTGTATTTCTTGGGTCATTATCTGTTTTTTTTTTCTTTCAAAACGAAATCATTTACTGCAGGTGTCAATATATTCTTTCAACTTCTCTTGTCTATTTCAAAGTTTCCTTTGGAAACGGCCTTTTTCCATTTAACCCTGAAAGTTAAAATCAAATGACTGACATAATTAGGACATAAAACAATGCACCTCCTCTTCAGGGTTGTTTGCACAGAGTGCCTGATTTGAAAGAACTGATTTTTACTAACATAATACTTTTTCATGTGCTAACAAGCTCAGCAAGCTAATTCAGTTCCCAAGTGCTGCTAAATGTAACACTAAATTTGCTGCAGTATCCCTGGCAGTCACAAAGTTAAGCAAATGTTAGAATTTCTCCATGTGGGTTTTTTTTTTTTTTGGTGGGTTGTTTTGGTATTGTTTTGTTTGGGGTTTTTTTTGGTCTAGATGAACTAAAACCTTCTCCAAGTTGATTCATATAATGAAACTTCACTCACATCTCGTATCATTTGTCATTCTCTCTTCCTAGTGACAAGTCCTTGTACAAACAATCATTCAATTTTTTTGGAGGAGAAGGTGTCTCTTTTCTGGGGAAGAGGGGAAGGAGGGAAGAGCTTTCCCTCTTCCAAATGTTCATGCTCTGACCCTCCTGCACATCCTGTTCCAACACTGGCATTCTATATATGAGTAGATTTTTTTCAGTGCTCGAGCTTTTATTTTTAGCAAACACACAAAGTTGTTTTCTCTTTGAAAATATTTCATTCTTCCACATTGAAAACACACAAAGGAAAAGACTTTGCAACTGTGTCCATTTTGATTAACTGAAAGGATTCTCATTCTCCCTAATATGAAGTACTCACAAAATCAAACTCTACAGGTTTTTTCTTCCCTCTCAAAAATCCAGCAGACTGGATCTAATCAGCCCTTCCAATTACTGACAGAAAGGAAAGGTATCACAACCTAATCATGAGCATGTTAAGAAACATAAAACCCAAGCAAGGATAACACTACTTTGAACAAGATCCCCTTTCCCTTCAGTTACAGAGTTTATGCCAACACCACATTTTTCATTTTAGTTTCAAATGTAAAGGAACAACTTGCTTTGGGGAAAAAAGACATAAAATTTTAAAAAAGCACTATTATCTCATACCACAGTAAACTTCTGTCAAGTGTTCTGCTTTCCTCCCTCACTCACAGAGCCTGCTCTACCTGCAGTTGAGCATTTTTTCTGACAATTCAGCCAATGGAAAACTGTCACCATCATTTGTCACATACCATCTTCTATAAAGGCATGTTTTTCTTCCCCCACTTTAAAAGCAGAGTTTCAAAGGCAGAAATACCTTTTGGAACCATACACTCAGTGTCACTACTCCCTGTTCTGCTAAGAAATCAGGATAGCATTTCCTACAGCACATAAACTCCAAGCTCAGCAGCTGCTCAGCACCTTCAGTACCAGAGAGGAGGAGTGCAGGGAGGCTCAGCTGATCCAAGAAGCCTCTTGGGCTGTCATGGCATGAATATGCCCATAAGATTTTAACTCTGTTTTCCCAACTAAATAACCCATATAGTTAAAAAAACAAAACAAAACCAAACCAAAAATCAAAAACAACTGAAGTCCACAAAACCCCTCCATCCTCATAAGATGTGTTTCTTTACATTTTTAGCCACAAAGCTGTGACAATCTCTATTTGATCATATTCTGAAAGCAAAGAAGCCTAAATCTATAGCCCAAAGTAACCTGAGATGAAACTAGTAATCCAAACAACAATTTTAACAATCCAAATTATTAAATCACCTGATTTAATAAGCTCAACAGATGCAAAAGATGCTGATATGCATGGCACACAACCTACTGCTGGCAGCAAGTTTAAAATGGCAAGAGGAATTATTTGCATGCAGCTCCTCCAGAAACTGAGGGTGGAGTGGGGGCTGAAGGTGGTCATTAGCAGGTGCCTTGAAAAGAGAGAAAAACAGCAAAGGCTGCACTGTGCTAACAAGTCACTCAACACTCCCCAGACTCCAGCCATGGCAGGATCATGAGGGGAAGGTGCCTGACAGCCAAGACAATGCTGTTACTGGATTTCTGGTTTTGTTTGTTGTTGCTGCTGTTGTTGTTGTTTGTTTGCCTTGTTATACATACAAACTAGTAAAGAACTATTATTCCTTTCCCCAGAAGCAAAGTATTTCTTTGAAAGCTTGATTTTTCCAGCAAGTCTATAAGTAGTGGCATTTCTGCAGCTACAATATTAACAACAGATGACAGACATACTGACATACTCATGTAAAGTATCTCTTCTGCCACAGAGCCCTCTGGCCTGCTCCATCACACTCACAGGCTGCCATGTGTCTTGGAGCTAAGCATTTCCTTGCTTTTGGCTTCATGTAGAACAGAAATAGAGTCAAAGATTTAAAATAGACCAGAATCTTCTGAGTAGTCATCACCTTCAAGAAAAAACTGCTATAAATAGCAAAACTATTGGTTAAGCAAAAGCCAATTTGTCTCATCTGTTGTTATTAAGCCACAATGAGGCCTAATAGTTTATTTAATAGGGTATCTTTATGCCATTTTGCAGTTAAATGAAGCCAGCTACAGAGACCTCCACAGACTGCAAAAACCAAAGGGTTATATTTTGTTCTAGTTATAATTCCAGATACTCCTGTGACCTAACAAACAAATACCCAAAATTTGAGTACTCTGCACTAAGCACCATAATCCAGAGAAAGAAATAATGGAAACTGTATGGAACTTCTTGACAAAGGTAAGCACCTGTCCTTTGTGACAGGCAGGAAAATCTCTGTGGCTCTGGGTAGAAAAATGAATGGACTTTCAATACCAACTGAGGGGGCAGGGGGTGTTTGGTGTGAGTGTCTGTGCAGGGAGGCACTGGCAGAGCACAGCCACAGGAGGGTGTAACAGGATCCACCCCTGCCCCCCTGCAGCTGGGGAGTCAGCAGAAAGGCTCAGCAGGAACCCTCCACACCACCGACCTCCTCCCTCAGCCAAACTCTGCTTTCAGGTGGCCAGCACAGGTGAGTAAAGCCAGCTACTAAAAAGGACTAAAATCCTGTTTAACCCTTTTGGAAGCACCAATATGTCTGAATTTGTGATGAGCCTGCCTCCTGCTGCAGATGAAGCTTGTGCTGTGCATTTTTGTTTGGAGAAGGATTATCAAAATTTGTGCAGCAAGGTGGAGGCAGAAGTGAGATACCCGAGAGAAAGGTCCAAAGAGGACTGAGCTGCTTCATTTTGTCTGTGAGTTTACCTACACTCTAAGGGAACATGCTTAATGAACAATTTAAATAATAAATTGTCATTTTTTTCACCACTTATAGCACTACAGTCTCTTTACAAAGAGGAATACAGTTTTTTTACATGTCTCAGGGAGGAAGAAAGACACACAAAGCACCATAAAGACCACTCTGAAATATGAGTTATAATATACAGCAAAGTGCCAGTCTTTCCACACTTAAAAAAACAGTTAAAAATCACTGTTCTTCAGTGTTATAAGAAAGGTTCTGCTCCTGCTAAGTTCAGGAAAGAATTCACACTTCAGAAGGATTAACAGGGGCATGAGGGAAGCAAACAAAAGGTTCCTAACTTGCCCCCTCTGATGGCACCAATCTAATGGCTGAGGCCAAAGTTTGTTTCTTACTTCACTTTCTCCTTCCAGCTAACAAGCTTAATTTACTAACTGTGCCAAGAGAAAGAACTGTTCCTTTATTAATGAATTTCCAAAAAATGCATGAAAAAATGGTTTTTAGCTTCCCTGGCAGTCACTGTGTAGACTGTGCAGCTGGAGCATTAAACTTCACCAATTTTTTTGCCAAATATTTTAGACAACACTTTTTATAACGCATATTAGATGGCATAATTGTTAAAGCTTGTAATTGGTTGTTTTTTTCCTCAGCTCCTTTCCTCAAATTTAATAATGAATGGGGGTTTTGGCAGGGATTGGGTACATACAAAGAACAAACCATGAGTGTAAATGCTTTGAAGTAGTACAGGGAGTACTTTCCTGTCAATGACAAACTTGAGGAAAATTTTAAGTGCTCCTACATAGTGTCTAAAATGTTCTCAAAAGTAAAAAAAAAATTTCTCCTCTTCCAGCAATTCCAAAAGTCTGAAACCAAAATGGTAATTTACTTACCAAAAAGAATAAAATGCAAGCATGCACTTGAAAAACTCAAATATTTGCCACCTAAAACTTTTACTGACAGAACACACTGCTGAAAGAACATAAAACACTTGTGCAGTGTAAAACTGACAATAGTAAAGCAAATCACAACCTGATCTGCCTCCACAACTGCCAAGATAATGTCAGTAAAACAGATACTCAGTCTGAAAGGAGCTCTTTCCATAACTGCTACAATCAATATTACAGCAACATGAAAATTAGTTTCACTTGTACTTTCATTAGTCTGACATCATGTATTTCCTACAAAGATACTGCCACCATGAGTCAGGTCAGACATAAATCCCATTCAGCTTCTCACATTCAGAATTTATTCACCTAATATGGCTGTGTATCAGGAAATATCACACTGCTGTGCTAAGCAAGAGATTCCTAACTGCTTAGTGAGAGTCTATTAATTTCAATAAAATCTGAATAGTTAAAAAGAGGCATATTTAAGAGAAACAACATTTGTGACATTCTAAAATGTTATTGGCTGAACATTTCAGAAGAATATTATGGTGCTTTGCTAATGTCTGATTTTAGACAACCAGCACAGTAGGCAGCCACGATTCCACCCTCCAAACATTACCCAGGTTATAACCTGTCAGCTGGAGGTGCTACAACTGCAATAAGCATTTAGCAACTTCTTAATATCATTTTAATGCACTGAACAGAACAATTCCAATATTCAATGTACCCCTGGGTCTGAATATTGAATACAAGCCAGGAAGTCATGTACAATTTAAAACCTGACTTTACATGGCAGTGTATGGCAGAAAGGCTTCACTGCTACACAGAGCTCATGCTAAATTCCAGTTCTAGTTGCCTTCTCAGTTAAGCACAAGCTCAGAAGCCAGAACAAAGCCTTAACAACCTCTGCTGGTTAAGCTGAACAGCTACACTAACACCTGTGCTTGGAGAAAGGAGAGAATCCTGAGCCCTATGAACTGCATGTAGGACTTCACTTAAAATACCTCCAACTCATGACTACATGGTTAGCTCTATCTACTTCTTTGATTGATGGCTGAGACAGTGAAAAGAAACACTTTTAAATGCAATAAAATACAGATACTTCAAGGCAAGAAACAGAAAAAACAAGAAAGGTACAGGACTAAGGCTACATCCAAAAGTTAATCCCAAAAGTTAATTTTCCAAGAGGAGCAAAGTGTAAGGGCATCCAAGTGATCTAAAGCTACAGTGGTACTGAAACAGAACACTTAAAAAGAACAGTCATTCTCAACAGGCAATATGCCCTGACTCTATTCTTCATTTTTTCCTTCATTATTTTAAACATCAAAACCAGGCAAGGTGAGGGTGTGAACAAACAAACCTTTACAAAAATACACCAGACTACAACAAAATCCACTATATATTATAGGACTATAATTATTGCAGAAAAAAACCCCTCCCAGCTGTATGTAGAGAACTCAGGGTGGGCTGAGAACTGGAAAGGTACAGAAGGGTGGCACAAAACACCCCATGCTCACCTCTATCTCTCGGAGTTTGGCACGCTTTTCTTCGCTCATTTCTGAGTATTTGACTGATGACTTGGAGTCAGGCATTTCCTCTTTAATAGGGTTTGAATACATGTGCTGTTCTTCTGACTTAGAACTCTGTGTGTCTTCTTCATCTTCACTTTCTTCTTCTTGACTTTACAGAAAACACACAGAATTAACTAAGATGTCACAGATCTCTTAAGTATATATGAAATGTGCTATTCCTCTTACTTAGTCTCTAGGATTAGTTATTAGTTTTGAAATCTGTTAAGTTAAATTATGTAAGTCTGTAGCTACAAATTAGTCTCCATCTGTGAGACAGATCTTTCTCATCTAATTAACTGTTGGTTTTTATGATTCACACAATTTACAGTTTTCATAGAAACAGAGTGCAGAAGAACTCATTAAATTTACAGTCATTAAATACATATCTATCTCAGCTACAAAAGGAAACCCACTCCTTCAGCAGAAGCTCTAAGTGCTGTAATGGTGCTTTCCAGGGATATTAGGTTTAACAGAAGAACAATATTTACTACTTTTGCTTTTGGGAGATAACCCTGAGAGATGGCAGATACCCAAAATTATATTCCCAGGCTGGCCACTAGAGTGCTGCAGGACTACATGCAATGCAGGAAGTATTTACAGCATTAACAGACCCTCTCAGCAAAGTAAAAGAGAACTCCAAACCACCTTCTGCTGGCATGGAGCCCATCAGCATCCAGTGAAACACCTCAAAACATGACTCACTGTGCCCTCTCAGCAGAAGAAAGAGGTTTAGATTCATTCATATATACCTGACAGCAAGATTTCCATACTATTATCTTAGCTCTTATTATTTGATGCTGAATTCTCAAATCAGCATAAATTCAATGATTATTGTTAGCAACTCTACCAAAAGATGTCATTTACCAGCTTAGAAAAAAATCATGGGAGCTGAAAGTATGCTGCACTAAAATCCTGAGTTTTCTCCATTTTCTAATTTTCCTACTTTCAAAATTTCATTTTTGTTCTACACATGTAGTAAATAACATATATATCTTATAAGTAGTTCCAAAGACACTCAACCTTAGATACATAAAATAAGTACGCTTTCATTAGAATGAAAAAGTATTTACTTTTGAATTTCCTCCTCCTCAGATTCTTCATGTTGGTCAAAAAGCTCCCATTTAGAAGTAGTAACGGCTACAAGAGACAGTAGGATAATTTTAACAACAAAAAAGCTACAACTTAATCTGAAAATTAGTATTTGTAACATAATTATAGTAAGATATACATAGTATATAACATACAATAAGAATTAGTGTGGTAAAATTTGCCAGCATCTAGCACTTTACAGAAATATTCAACCACCCCATTATGAGAATGTTTATGATTCACAGAGCTATTAATTCCCACTGCATATCGTATTCAGTAAATCCTTCAAAAGCAGACAAGCATTTGTCAGTTTGTACAACATTATCTTTCAAACCAAGATTTAAAAAGACTGCCAGCCACATGCTCACATTTTTGTTGTTTGTTTTCAGTATTTATTCTTAATCAACAGGAAATTACTTTTAAAGGTTGATCAGTTATTGAAGTAGAATAACTATGACAGAACACACCATTTTCCTTTTTGGTTAAAAATTCAGTGAACAAGCTACATGTTACATGAATCCTATTAGCATTTTAATACAGATCAGCTGAAAATAATCATTACATAAGTGACATTATGCTTTCAGTTTACTTCAGAAGAGATACTTTCAGAACTAACCTTGAGCTTCCAGTTCCGATTCATCCACTGCTTCCCACTTCGAAGGGGCAACCTTAAATATAGGTTCATTCTTTTTTGAGTCTTCAGCTGTATCCACTGGTGCAGAAAGAGACACAGAAAAATAGCTTAGAAAGCTTCTCAGAAGTTGAAACTAAAAAGTACTAAGATAACAGTCAGAACTAAACAATGAAACAGATTACACAATCTTAGTATTTGCAAAGCAAAGAAACTAGGGTTTAGATCTTGCTGGGTTACATCAGAAAACACCTCCTGTATTTCTGAAGCAATTACTATCCAAAGACAGTAGAGCATATTGAAATTAATCAACATTTTACAAAGTTCAATGCCAGATCAATTCTGGGCTGTATTTCTAAAAACTACACAGGAAGAAAAGATGCAAGACTGAAGAAGCAATCTGAAAGTTGAAACATTTCGTACAAGGAACTCCATCCAGATCATCATCCAGAGATTTAATTGGGACTCCATCCAGATCATCAATAGGAGCAGCATCAATAGGAATTCCATCCACATCTTCTAGTGGAGCACCATCGAGCTCTTCCTCAATGGGAGCACCATCAAGATCATCAGGTACTTCCTGAAAGCAAATAATAAGTCATTATTTCAAGCACAAATTTATATTGCTTTTCTTCACTTCCCCAATTATCAAATAATTTCTTTTTAAAGAAGCACTTTTATAAATACCGAAACCTCCAAAATACCTATCAACAATTTTTGCTAAGCAGTATAGTTGCTTATTGTAGAGAAAATAACACAACAATATCTTCCTTTAAAAAATTATAGGCAAAAACTTTAATTTGTCCACAATGTACTGGAAGCTTTCCAATACCTATATTCAAAAGAAGAGCTATTAAGTTGAGGTTTAGCTCAAAATCAATTAGATAAATCATACTTCCTTGATATGAAAGTTTCCCCAAGACCAGTAAAATGAACAACAGACACAAAGGGACCATTTAGCAGGAACATCAATTTAAGGAACACACAAATTATAAATACAGCTGTGTATTCTAACTTGTTAGGTACAGGCACTGTCCTTCATGTGTGTGTTCACCCTGCTTTTCCACTCCAAGAAATCAGCTTTAGTTAAATTATACTGCAGGTGTCCCTCCCACTGCTCTGAGAGGTATCTTTCCACAGAGTTACAAGGCCTGAAACTCCACTCAGAATTCAAAGACAGGTATTACAGAGCATTTCCAGCACAAAGAAAATTCCTGTCATTCTGCACTAGTCTTTGCTCTGAAACACTTTCACAATGTAACTCCACCACAGCACCTAATCTACAAGCAAGAAACACAAGAACAGAATAAACAGTATTTGCTTCTGAAAATGTTACACCTCTATTTAGGAGCAAGGACTTGGAAGAAAGAAAGGCTTATTCACTCTAAAAGAGAGAGCAAAAGAATCCTTGCTAGCTCTATTTTATATTAACACATTTATTCCCTGCCATCTGCAGGCATCACTCCTGAGGTCACTCACCTCTGTTTCTTTATCTTCCATGATATTTACAAGTCCCAGGAAAATATTCTGTAGTTTGATCAGAAATGGTTCTGGATAGATTGCCCAGTCTTCCCATGCTCGGAAGCATGTCATCACCCGTTGCTAGAAGCAAGAGGAAAAAATAAATGCTAAAACATTTCTATTGAGAAATTTTATGTGATGGGAAAAAGATCACAGAGAACTACTACTGTAGGCAACTATTCTTAGGTAGTTCCATACTGAAGTATATTGCAACGATACCATACTGGGGAAGACTAGTAATTTTACAAAAATACGTATATAGGAACTACATTTTAAGTAATCTCACTTGGGTTTCATTTTCCCTTTAAATTCCTGTTACATTATCCATTTTGGCTGTTGCCAGTTCTACCCTGACAGTAAATTTCATTCTGCCCCCCAATGTTCAAAGCAGGTGCCTCTACCAAATGTAAGAGAAGATATCTGTTAGTAAAATAAAATAACTAAAATTAACATTGGCTTATACATATTATTGAACTTAAATTGTGTTCCTACTTTCATTTTATTTAGCCTGGAGAAGAGAAGGCTCTGGGGAGACCTTAGAGCCCCTTCCAGCACCCAAAGTCACTAAAACACACCTGGAGAAGGATTTCTTACAAGGACAGGTACTGACAAGAAAAGGGGGGAACGGCTTTAGGGTTGGCTTAGATTAGCTATTATCAAGAAATTATTCAGTGTGAAGGAGCTGTGGCAATGGCACAGGTTGCCCATGAAGCTGTGGCTGCCCCATCCCTGAAGTGTTCAAGGCCAGGCTGGATGGAGTTCTGAGCAACCTGGTTCAATGAAAGGTATTCCTGCCCATGGCAGGGGGCTGGAACAGCAGATCTTTAAAGTCCCTTCCAAAACCAAATCATTTTATCATTTTCCTTTTTAAAAAGCATATTTGAAAAGATGTGTTTCAGTTCAAGTTTGACACACTAAATGTAACTGAAGATGTATATGTATTAAAGAAATCTTCCTCTCTTTAACATATAATTTAAGAAAGTTTTAAAACAGCAGATAACTAAAAATTGATTCTCAATCTAGAGCAATTGAGAGCAGAAGGAGGACAACCAGGATGAAGACCTTGATTCAGACAAACTAACTGCTCTGTAAGCTATGTATTTAAAGCTTCTGACTGAAAAACAAAAAGAAAAAAAGTGCAGAGACATCATGAAGAGAAAGACAGGGGTCAAGCATGAGAAGCAGAGAGCATTTGACCTCCAAAACCACTTTCAAGTACCCATGGTCAGACTGCTTATCAGAACTCTAAAATAAAGCCTGACGCAAAAAATAAAAGTTTAGAAGTAACTTTATGCTGTTCTGCCCAGGAGCTTCTTTCCCACACTGAGCACTTGCACACAAGTTCACTTCTGAAATTGAAATACAGGTGGCCCTGAACAGTAAGAAAGCTAGAAAGCCTTGTTTGCAATTCAAGTGATAGATTAGATATCCTCTCAACTCCACAACTGTAACCTACTGGTACACTTCAGCTGGCAGATGCTCGTTTCCTTCCTTCACTGCAAGGATATCCTTGCAAAAGAGAAAACTTTTTAAAAATTATTCTTTTAAAAGCCTAAATAGAGACCTTGATGTCTAAGCCATCTGACAGTATGTAATCTCTTGTGCAGGAACATCTATTTATGTGACTTCTATGTCATGTAAATAACAATGAAATACATACCTTGAAATTTTCAGACTGTAAATGGCCTTGTATTGTACGGTAAGTAGCATTGAGATCAGAGAATATCTGACATAATTTTGTTTCAAAACTAGAATTAAACATATACATTTCTTTAGTTAAACTTCGTAATATATGTTTTCTGGACATACACAATTCATGAAAATACCTGGGACATAGGACTCAAAAGCACAATGTTCTGATCCTTATAGTAGCCATGAACTGAACTATAAAGCAAATATGATTACTATATATTAAATCACCTTGGACAACAACAGAACTGTGAAGGGAGATCTTCACATCTGCTGCAGTCTCTTTATACACCCTGGAAAGATTGGAGGACGATAAAAGGAGTTTTACAACCTTAAATAAAATGAAAGAATTGTCTCAAAATTCAATCTGTATTTTAAAAAAATCTTAGTTATACTTGTATTCTAATTTATTCAGTGAGGCCCTCAATGAAAGCACAGTGAGCAACAGTTGCCCGGCTTCCCTTGAGCTTCTCACAATGTGCAAAAAATACACCAGCACAACACGGACACATTGCAACAGGAAACATCAACTGCAATCACTAGTTTTGTAACATGCTGAGTATTTCCCACCATGCTGCCCTAACATTAGAGAGACTCCAGGAACTAGACATAAACATTGAATATTACAAAGATACTGTCTCATGGACATTCTTCCTAAATTCTTCTCTGCAACTTAGAAAAAACTACATTAATATCCCTTTATAGCTTATTCAAGGTTTATGGAAAGTTACACCACACTAATTTTAATTAAAATAAATCTGCTAAAAAATGTACTTCTTTTCTTGAACTATCTGCTATAGCATATCTTGAATATTATCTACAGCTCTTTCTGTCAAGAGGCATTCTCACCTTTATGAAGCTCCATGCAAAGGGTCCCTTGCATAGGGCACATACATTTTTTGCATTACCAACATGCTACATCTTACACATTTTCATGCAAACAGATATAAATATCATCAGTCTGTAATAGCAGTAGCACAGAAAAGTCTGAATTTCCCACAACCACGTTTATCCAGAGATGTACATACAGAGATGAATGTAAGAGAGGTTTTTTTAACAGCCAACCACCTAAAATATACTTACAATTTTCTATAGTAGGAAGCATTGGCAACTTTAGCTGAAGAGTTGTATAACACATCCGACACTAGATACAATCTTGCAATCTACAATAAAAATGGTCAAATTAAGGTAACTCCAATTTAAATTTTTCTGAAAATAAAAACCTTTTTTACTGAAAGAATACAAGACAGTTTAAACTATCTAATGAGAATTAAGTGTAGCACAGCTATATTATTAATGAACATGTTAAGAGGCAATTATGCCCCTGTAATGCTGTAGAGTACTAACTACTGTAACATATCACCACAGCACTACAAAGGAGAATCATGGCATTCCTCTTTTAATTTTCTCATTTGAATAGATCATTTCACTCATCTTAATTTCACAGTAAGGCAGAGTATTACTTACAAGCAACTTCAGAAAGAATAAAAAATATGTAACAAAATTCCACAGGAAGAGATGATACTAGAATTCAAGACCACACTTCAGTACAAAATCTCGACACTACCTGAAACTTATGAAATAATGCTTGTAAATTACATATACATGCTGCTAAGTGAGCTCTGCCCCCAAAATACAAGATTATAGAAAATCTCCACACCTTCTTAGGAAGAGGAGTCTTGAGGATGGACAGGGACTCTGTAATGCAGTCCACAATTTCTTCAGCAGCTTCTGCATTATTTAGACAGAAGACCATTGCATCACCAATGTCGTTCTTCCGAGGTGTTAACCCACGCAGGATTTCCTCTAGTTTGTCCCTCTGTCTGAAATACCAGGAATTTTAATACTTTCAATATGAAATGAAAAGTACTTTTGTGAATTTCCATTTAACAATGTTTATTTTGTTTTTCCATCTTTAGGAGAAAAGCAATTTTCAATATTTTTATATTCTTTTGCTTGAGTTCTTTAAGTGGTTCATGAATTTATATGTCCATATTACATAAAGTGCAAAAAATTCTCACTCAAGTCTTGATTACATACAGAAATTAAGGAAAAATACCTAAGAAATAACTTAATTAAGCACATCAGTATCACTAATAAAGTAATTCTCTTTCTGGATTTAGTTTAGGTTCAAACCAAATGGATAAATCTAAAGCATGCAAATCATTTCTGCTACAAAATAAGAAACACTAGATTCAGAAAGTGAGTAAATAAACAACTTCTTCACATTTTTCCTGACCTCCATATGAGAGAAATTTTTTAAAATAATCTTTTTCTGAGCCTTTCTAAAAGAAGGTATAAGAAACAAACTGTGTATTAAAACCTACAGAAGCATGACTGTTGTGGTAATTATGATGAGAAGAATAAAACAGAAAAAAAATTCCACATGTTAGTAACACATTTGTAACAACAACAGCAAAATTAGGAAAAGCAAGTCTCTATTTCCAGTGCCACAGCCACCCCCAGTATACTTAAAAGCAAAGAACTCTGATGGATCTCTCTCTTCCTGTTTATTAACAACAGCTCCCAATTTTAATTTCTGATGAACAGTATCAGTGAGTTTAAGATTACAGCAACAGTTTAGTTTGTGAGGTCCTAACAATGTTGAGAAAGATGCTACATATCCTCAGCTGCAGACAGCAGCAGAAAAAGGGGAAAAACTCTCATCTTCCTAATCCCTTTCAAATTAAGCGTTCATAACATTGGAATGAAAGGTTCAGTGATGACAAAGCTAACCAAATCAAGAATGTATCAGCTACAGGTATGATCAGAAACACTGAGGCGAAGAGACACTTACAGAATACTATGACAAGTACGACAGCTCAGGGGATGACACCTCAGAGCTACAAAACCACAAAGGACAAACCCAGGCAGCCCTGCTATCAAGGCAGCACCATCCATCAATGGTGGTACTTACTCTTCCTTGAGTGCACCCTTCTTGTTTGGTTCCTCCACAAACGCTTCCGTCTCTTGCTCTTCTGACATCCCATGCAAGTATGGATTCAACGGTGGTGGCCTCCAGAAGGATCCATTTTTGAACATGCGGAAATCTTCTGTCCTCCACTTGGTTGGAGCATCCCCCTGTGAAAAAAAACAGAAGTATTTTTACTTTGGTGTTATTTCACTTCACTATGCTTGAAGCTATAAACTATTATGAAAATTCTACTTGCCTGAAGAATTGAATAAAGCTTCCATCTGTAATATACATGGGCTGGAGTCTGGTTTTCAAATAAAAACCTAAACCAAAGAGCAAAGAAAATACATAGAGCATATTACAAATCTTGAACTGACAAAAATTTAAAGGAAACAATAACAAAAACCCCAACCAAACCCTGTTCAGAATCCCACCCCAGCTGCAGAGAGAACACAAGGAGCTAAAATCATGTACACCCACAGCACAGTCAGGCAGAACATGTGCAACTGCTCCACACACTCATACACAAACACACATGCCATGTGCAGAGAGCAGAGCTCCCCAAAGGCACAGCACTGCTCAGAACTCAAGAGCAGAACAAAGAGGGTCAGAAAGAACAACTGTGCAACCTCACAGCAAAGCAGAAGAATCATCAGTGCAGACACTACAGGAGCAGCTGCAGCCTCAGCACAAGTGATGCAGGAGTTTGCAGTTGCATAGTGAGGTCATCAAATACTAAATGACTTGAAGTTTTCCACCAGTAAATTGTCTGGCAGAGCACTGGCAACATCTGATGGAGGATGTGGGGAACAAGCAGCCCATTTTTAACGGCCAGGATATTTTCACCTGCATATCTTCTCACTTTACATATAAAAATCATAATGAAGCACTTCAAATTTACTGCAAACAAAACACTGCTAAAAAGTCATTTAACATTTCCCTCAAAACCTTTTTGAGAGACTGCACTTCACAAGAAATTTAGAAACTGGTCCTTTTGTATTCCATTAAGGACAAGTGGTCAAAATTCTCAAAACTTCCCTATGTCAGCTGAAGTTTAATGCTATTTTAATTGACATAGAAGAAAAATTACTCCCAGCTCTTGCTAAAGGTTACAAAATAGGCTCCAGGAAGAACAGACCTTACATTGAGTTTCTCTGTTTGGGGATGGAGGATTTTTTTTTTTTTAGAACATATGCTACTGCTTCAACTGACTGTGAATCCCTCAAAAGAGTATGTGTTGAATGGCATTTATTAAAATATATAGAAATTTATTACATAGTGAGTGTACTATTTTACTTATTTGTATGTACACATTAGTAACAATTGGAATAAAAGTGTGTTCTGCCTTATAAAAGGATTGTACAGCCATAGGTGTGATTTGTAAAGTTTGCATCTGCACACAAAGATAGACCCAGCAGAAGTCAGTCTTATTAGTATTTGGAGAATGCAGAGTATTAACAAGACTGAAACCAGCAGGTGTTATTTGCAAGGGAAGCAATGCAATAAGCACCTGAACATTGGGTTGTTGATTTCTCGGTTCATGATCATGGCTTCGAACATGGGCCCTTCCCGAACCACAAACTCTATCATTCGATGGATCAAAGCGAGCAAATTCCTACAACAACAACACAGTTAAAGAAAAATTGATTCAGACCTAACACTATATAAAACTACACTCCACCTAAGATACTACAACTGTGCAGGAGATTATTTTGCTGTATTGTTAAGAAATCTGCATAAAAGGTAAGGCAACATGGAACATATTATAGCTTTGCATCACAGACACGGGCATTCTAAAAAATCAAACCATGCCTAGCAGTGGTGGAGTAAGAATTTAAGAGACCTCCTTCCTGAATTTCCATGTCTTAGCCTACAACCAAGTCTTGCTTAGCAGAAACCTGACACACAAATATGGGCACCTGAGCACCAAAGTACAATTAGCTATCAAAAACTAAGCCCTCATCTACATTGTCTAGAAGTAAGACTGAAGTGTTAGCTGAAGTTCCACAGGGGAACTAGTGGCTGAATATTCTGCTCAAAATAAAACACACATGCTTCTGAATGTTCAATACAATCTGAATTCAGCTTTCAAACTATTCAAGTATGAAAGGAAAAGCAAATAGCCTTCTTGATGCAAAACAGGGCAATGTATTTATTAAATTTAGATCTTATCTTTTTGGTCAAGACTCGATTACTGGCATAGAACAAAACTGTCCATTATTTTATGTCATAGCATCCCATGTTCCCTCCCTCAGACACACAACAGAACTAAATCACAATTTAAAAAAAATAAAAATCTGTATTCCTTCATTCAGCACTACATCCTGAGACAGGCAAGAAGTGGATGTGAAGTGCACATTTTTCAATGCAGAGTCACTTCTAACCATGCTAACAGGAGACAGTCAGAAAAGCTTTATCAAAAACAGTGATAGCCAGTTTCCACCCCTTTGGGGTTTTATGGAAACAGTGTCCTGAGTTTTTAAAATAGATTACCTACACATGCCAAAAGCTTCACAGTACGTGTCCTTTGAATGTGATGCAAGCCCAAAAAAATACAGATTTTTGCATTTTTAAATTTCTTTTCTTAGATGCAACAAATGAGTATTGGATTTTTACATGTAATTCATTAGATTTCCATATAGCACTTTTTAAATGACTAAAATTCCATAAATTTTACATTGTAAAGTTGCAGAATTTTCTATTACTTCTTAGCACTGAAGTGACTGTTTTCTACCATGAGTATTACAAGTTCTGCCACAGATATAATGCACTAGATTAAAAAAAAATCAACTTAAAAAATAGTAATAATAGAATAGTAATAGAATCCTACCCCAGCCATCTGCAAGTGCTCTTTTAAGCCATCTAGCACTGAATCTACATTTGCCTTAAATACTACACAAATAAAATCAAACAGCTACCAGTTCAATTTTCCTGTCTGCTTTTTATAATCCCAGAAACACTGCAAAGAGGAAATAGTTTCATCAATTCTGTAGCCATTTTATTTACAGCAGTGTTCTGAAAGTCTGAACAGCCAGACTCTTCTTGTTATATGAACTGTATTTGAAAACATCAGCAAGAAACAAATGTACAATAGCTTTCAAGCCTCTGAGCTATGACAGCATTCATTTATTTTAAGGCAAATCCAGTGTGATCACTTCTGGCTTCCTGCAAATCATCACTGGTTTTCATCTAATTTTTCCTTCATCAAGTAAAATCTAGTTGTGTAAGAGCAGCTTATGCTTGAAGAAGAACATCTGCTTCATAAGACCTCCAATGTATGAAAATAGATTCAGCTCATCCCATATCTGAAATGCTACAGGCATTTTGGTATGCAAGATGTGACTACTTGGAAGTGAATTTCTCAAAAAAAAAAAATTATTATACATACTCAAGGTTTGCTGTTTACTAAGAACAAAGAGATGTGAAAAATAGTATTGAAAATTTCTAATCAAAGGAGAATAATTAAACCTATTATCCCACTGAAGTCAGTCAAAATTTCTGCATGATGGGATGCACTGAGTAAGGAATGGTCTTAGCAATTATCACTGACAACTTCCAAAATCAGCAGGAAAAGAATTATTAGAAGTGTTTTCAAATACAATTCATTTAACATGAGTTCTTATCATGTAGGCTTTTAAAATGCTACAGTAAATAAAATGGACATGGAAAATTAAAAATTTTTCTCTGCCAGCTACTCTGTGAGCACTGTACAGTTTTACAAGTACTTGTTCTGCTACTCAGTATGTTTCTCAAATCAAGACTCCTGGTTGGTCGCCCCAATTATTCAAGTTTCTACCCAACAAAAATTGTACTGTCTTAAAATTCCATCAAAAACGCAGTACATTGGACATGTACTGACAAGTTTGTTAATGCACAACAACCAGCTCAGAAATCTCCTTCTTCCCCCTCCCCCCACACGAAAAAAAGAAAAAAGGGACTTTGTGACAATTAAGACAATGTAGTAAAAAACCCATAGTGCATTATTTTAAAAGGTCATTTAGCTTAAGTTGGCCAACAAAAAAAGGTTTTTCAGTTATAATAAAACCACATTTATTGGAGCCGATCGTACCAATGTCTGGTCAAAAACTGTATACTTTCCCAATCCATCCCATGATGTTTTCCTGGTCCCCCGCTGCCGCAGACAGTTCAGCTGGTGTTGCTCACCAAGGCCAATGTCAAAGAGAATTTGGTAATCTTTTGTGCTTCTTTACTTTTAAAACAGTGTTGTGTTCCTATGTTTGGGAAAAGGCTTTAGCTTAACTGAGCAAGAGTATACCTAGACTAGCGTGAAGGTAGGAACAGTGATGGGGACCAAAATGGAAAAATATTCTTGCAATAATACAAAAGTGACAAAAATTATTAACTGCTACATTTAAAAAAATAGCAGAATCAAAAGTGAACTGGCCTCAATGGAAGTGGTTAAAAAATGAACAAGTCAAAAAAAAAAAAAAAGGAAAGAAAAAAGAAAGAAAAAAAAGAAAAAAAACCCAAGAAAAAATAAAATTTAAAAAAAAAATCCCACAGCTGCATCCCCATATGCAGAGGTTAATGTCAGGACTTAGGCTGCATCTGTAAGACAGTGTTTCACCCTAGTGTTCACTCACAAAATTACCCTGCATCACTTTCTAGGGATCAAATTAAATGCAAAAGATAATTACTTAAGTCTACCCTCAAAAAAACCCCAAAAGCAGTTAATAAGACAAGAATAGTTAGACTGCAAACCACACACATTTCTTTTAACTGTTATAAAATAACCATTGCTCAGTCAAGCCATTACCTTTTCCACAACATCACCATTTTTCTTTAAAATTCCGAAGGGGAAATTTCTATATTTAGATCAGTAATAATAAAGAAAAACATGTACCTTTCTGTTGGGATAACCACTTTGACTATGGCTTGCGACAGAGTCTGTATATGAAGTCACATCAGATAATAAACATAGAATATGTGAGTATTGTTAACAAGTAACAAGCAAAAATATACATATGCAATGAAAATACTACACATCTATCACAAACTTTGCAGGCAATCACTGCTGTGAAGTTATAACTAAGCAATTACACAAAATTCAAATGGTTGTGGCAGTGAACCATGAAGGTTCACCAATTGCAAAGTATCAGAACATTCCTGTCAGAATGTACATTGAGGCACTGAATAGGAACTATGCTGAATATATAAGAAAGGAGTTGTTACGTTTATGAAAAGATTCTAAACTATTTGACTTGGATCACGTTGGTATTACTTTATTCCCAAGTCTTACAAAAAACAGCCCTGGCATTAAAGTGTCATTCAAAGAATCAATAAATTCTTACAAATGTAAATCAAGTTGGTTTGTGATTTCAAGATACTTACCCTTTTATCAGCTAATATTCCACAAAAAGAAAAGTTTGAAAACTGACTCCATAAGTAGCATAAAATACTTACTCAATGTCCAGATTAATTACCTTCTATACAAAATACATCAACTCTTCTAGGGTAAAAATAATGCTACCCAAATTAAAATGTAGGATTTTCTATAAGGAAAACAATTTAGATACTGCAATTTGGCAGCCAAGAAAATGGGGGGACGTAGGAGAAAAAAATCCAGGGAGCCTGGAGGGGGAAAATGATAGCCAGATTTTAAGCAGCACTAAATTAACCAAGAGCCAATATATTGTACCCTAACACAGACATGAAACAGAGCTTCAGGAATTAAGTTGGTTCCCTTGGGCTACAGCAGGGAGCCAGATTTTGCAGGCTAAGGGCTGCCAAAGTCAGCGTGAACAATGCAAATCTATGAAGCCATTGAAATACTGTCACAGATGTAGTATTTAACAATGAGATACGGCCCAGGGTACTGTAAGTTACCTTCTCAAAATCCTCCTTGTTTTTTGGTGGTGGTAGCATTGGAGCATTGGGATTCTTCAACCTCTCCCTAGGCTGGGCATTGAAGGGCAGTCCTGACGGGGGCGGCGGCAGGGTGTGCTCCATCATGGAGGGCGGAATATAGATGGGATGTGGTGGGATAGGAACAGCTTTGCCCCAGCCCAGCTTCATTTCAAACGACATTATCATCTTGCCTGAAAAAGTGAAAAAAACCCCCTTCATTACCATGTTATAAACTGGTTCTGCATCACTTGGGATTTCCCCTTGCTAAGTGCAACATTTAGGTTTGCCTGCCACCGTTTACCTTTTGCTTACATTGTTGATTACTGTTACTACATCTATCAGACTACAACACAGGCTAATGAAGGCCTATTACACAAAATGTTTTATTAGTCTTCCCCCAATGTCTGTCTTCAGGACACTACAGTACACAATTACTATTGTTTGGCAATATTCAGCTGCCAGTAGAACAGTCAAGTGTAAACTCACTACTGGTCTGGTATCTACTGGAGTTACAGAACACATCTCACTTGGCTGATAAAACAACCTGAAAACGTGCTTACAGTCTGCAAAGATAATTACAGCCCTAAACTGAGAAACCTGTTTACCATTTAAATTCTTCAATGCTCTTTCAGCATCTCTTCTGTTCATAAAGGCAACAAAGCCACAATTTCTTTCTCTTGCTCTTTCTTCATCAGTTCTTGGCCACATAATTTTAACACTCGCTAATGGTCCAAAGCGGCCAAATTCTTGACATAACATCTCTTCATTCATCTACATGAAAAAGAGGTAAAAATTAACATTTTGCCACTGTAATTCTGTGACAGCTGTTTGCATTATTGTCCAAATGCCAAAATTTTCATTTTTTTATTTTTTTGACATAACATAACTTCACTGATAGCTCCCCAATGCAATCTACTGCAGAAACAAGAATCTAAAAAATTGCACTTTTAACTGAGCACACTCAAATGTCTGAGGTATGATCCACCTCGCTTAGGGATATCAATGGAAAAAAAATTTTAACTGAGCTAGAGATTGGCAGTCTAAACTTGAAGTTTGCAGCATTATGTTCAGAGCACTTATTCCAATGAATATTGCAAAAAAATTTGTCTGGGCCCAAAAATGCTAACACTGCACTCCCTGGCTCCAAACTCACCTGAGGATTGATGTTTCCCAGATACAAGTTTGTTGTGCTTGGATCTCCAACATCATGTGACCCTGGTGCATAATCATCCAGTACTAAAATACAGGAAAACAACAAACAAAAAAAGAAGTCATAATCCCTGCTATGCATTTAAACGACAACATTAAATTGAGTAAGAAAAGAATCTGTATTACCACCAGACGATCTGTTTCTTCTTGAAGGAGCATCCACTGAATATAGAGAAGAAAAATATGTACAATTTAGTCTACAAATCTTGTAGCCCAGACTAACATAAAAAAATAACATCTACTTACTTGAACGCCGCTGCCCATCTGAGTCAGACTGGGGTGGTTCGAAACGACTCAATCTACCTTTTGTTTTGTGCCTTTCATCACGCTCCTCCTGGATTCTAAGAAGCAAGTTTAAAGTCAGCAACAACTTAAAACCATTCTGAAGTTTTTATTCTAAAATTTTGAGTTGACCAAAAAATTATGAGAATTTTCAATATGAAACAATGAGTTTGTTAGAACTTCCAAGTTGCCAGTATGTCTGAACTTCTGTTTCATCAACTGGAATATATCTACCAGAAACATTCCAGCTGCATGCTTCCTCATTCATATTGTCAGGGTATTTCATTCTCAAACAAAACTGGAAATAAGAACTGTGCTCTGAAAAAGCGACTCCAATTCCACATCCAACTGCCAGAGATCCACAGACCACTCAGGGGACTTTTCAAGATGCACACAACTCCTCAGTGTCTAGTTATGCTTCCAGCTTTTCTAAGCCTTACTCAGAGGCACATCCACATGACTATTTCCAGAGTAAACTGGATTTCATCTCAGTTTCTAACTCTGAGGACAGTACTCACAAGTATTTGGTGCCCTGCAGTCTGGCCTTAAATCCGGATATGAAGATACTGAATCCCAGGATACAGCGATGTTCCTTCAACTCATTTACACCAACTAAGGAACATGCAGCAGTGAGGCTCAGGCACTCCTCACAAAAGCCACACGTGGGTTTAGAATGTTGTACCTACTGCTTTCTAATGCACAGAGATTCATTTGTTTTCCATCACTAGCAGCAGGATAAATAGATGGCACTCAGCTGCTCTTTGTTGTATTCCAACACATATGGAAGTGAAACAACCTGCTTTTTCAAGCATTATCCAACTTGCTTTTAATACTATCTAAGTTGAAGTCTCTAGACTTGAAGCACAATTCTTATTTCTGCATTATACAAAAGCTCAGCCTTCTCCTACAAATTCCTCTGGATACAGTTTAGAAACACTGACAAAGCTCACTCTTGTCAAGAGTGACAGACATTTCATACTGCACCAATCTCTCTGCTACACCCCTGTACTGGACAGGTTTTGGTAGTGGGGGGATACAGGGGGGGGCTCTGTGAGAAGCTGCCAGAAGCTTCCACCTGGCAGATAAAGCCAACACCAGCCAGCTCCAAGATGGACCCAACAATGGCCAAGCCCATCAGCAATGGCATTGATTAAGCCTAGCTAAGTTCTTTTAAGCTAATTAGCTATACCATTTCCCAGGCATTTGAGGAAGAAAAAAAATAAAAACCTTCCTTTGAAGACAACTTAGCAAGAATGATCTTAAATACTGGCAAGGCAAAAACCCTGGACTTTGTTTATTTACAGTAAAAACTAGCAAACTTACTGCTTTAATTCTTCTTTAAAAAGTTCCAAATTACTCTTTTTCTTTTCCTTCTCTCCTTTCTTCAAAGGCTAAAATTAAAGATATATAAAACAACATTTCAGAAGACAAAATGAACAGAATTAAAAATAACATAACAAAACCATAGATAATTTCCATGCATATTTTACCCACAGCTTTCAAACCAAGTAACTACAGGAGAAAAAAACAATGAAAAAAAACCAAAGCAACAACCAAACAGACTTGAAACATTCAGACTGAGTGCTATCAAACACAAAGCTAGAAAATAAAAATTCAGAATAGTTGAAAATAAATTTGTTACTTCTCATTCTCACAATGCAGCACATATGATCAAACACTCTCTCTACGACATAAACATTTAAAATAACTGTGAGGTATTTTGTCACTTTGTTCCATTTGGAAACTAGATGCTGACTACACCCCTAGCATACCATCATGCTCTAATGAATTTGATAGATGTGTGTGCATACATATGTAAATTGTTTTACATATATATTTTCAATTATTTTATCTACAAACGTTCTACTTGAAAAGAATTTCTATTTCCTTCTCTTGCTTCCCTTTGGATGTAAATATAGTCTGAAAAAACAGTTACTTTAAATAGTTCAAGATCCTCAGGAAAAGCTCTTGAATGATGAAGAATATGGATACTGCAATATATTTTTTTAACAGTAATATATGTTCCTTAACTAACTCATGTGAAATGTTATCTTCAACAACATTGTTTTTATATAATCAAATTTAAATGAAAACGTTTCCAATAGGCAGACATACAAAATACTTGTGTTACACACTACAGCTTTGGAAAAACTGGACTTCCTACTCACCCCAGGCAAAGTTGTTTGTTTGTTTTTGTTTTTGGGGAGGGTCTGCCAAATAAATAAAATCATTTTTACCTCATTATCTTCAATCACCATTGGACATGGCAAGTGAGTAAACTGATTGCATTACTTCACAAGTATTTATGAAAAATTTGAAAAGCAGTAATAGTCTTACAGTACAAACACTTGCATATGACAGAACAGAGCTCAGAAAAACAAAAAAATGCTACAATTCATTTCTGTATATGTAGAGCTTTACATACAATGAAAATCAAAACTGCCATCCAGCAGTACCCCACTGCTCTACACTGACATTTGTTTAAACCTGGAGGGAGGTTATGATGGAATTGCCCACAATTATCACATTACATTCATTTCCCACCCTAACAGGCAGCATCTTCCACGTTTCACTTAAGCTTTAAAATTGTAGTAAGCTCTATTAAAAGACTTTTAAGACATCCAAGACATTCATTACACATACACAGTAGTAACAGTAATCATATGCAATTATCACTTGACTTGAAGACTGCTGGTTCATATTTCTAATATTTTTAATACTTTTTATGACAAACCTTGATTAAAAAAAAAAAAAAAACAAAAAAAAACCCTAAAAACAAAACAAAAAAAAACCTCCATCAAATCATGCAGAAGATAAAATAAATTAAATAAAACAAGGTGTTCAGCTTCTGAACTGTGCAAGTTCTGGAACTCAAAGAGGGACTTCTAAAGGAACTTCTCAAACTTCATCCCCCCCTAAAAAAAACCAAACCAAAACAAACAAACAAACTCAAAGAACCCTACCAAGAAAAACTTGGATCAACACAAAGGTCAATTTATTTTTTCGTTTAAAGTTAAAAAAAAAAAAAAATCAAAAAGAGATAGTAGCGATAGAAATTGAGAATTGCACCTAAACCCAGAAATTCTCACGACTGAAGAAGTTATCCCTTTGCAACAGTCACTAAACCCACATCCATGAGAAGTCTGTGCACCTTAGCAGGAACACAATGCCAGGGCAGTGCAGCACCAGGTGTATTGTGCCACATGCAGGGCTCCTGGGCCTCTGCATTTCATCACCTTTGTGTCTGCTACTGGTTCAGGAAACTCCAAATGTCCACGTTCTCTCAGATGTGACACACGCAGATAAAACCACTCTGCAAGCACTCAGGGCCCTTTTGCTAAGCACTTCTAAATACATCAGGATGGAGTTAAGATTCAAGTGAGAAACTTACAGGCTTTTTGGTTTCTATCATTAGGAGGGATGGAGGTTTCTCATTAGATGGCTGACTTGGCTGATTTTTTTGATCTGAGAATCGTGACGAAGGTTTATAGATTTTACCCCGTTTTTCATCTGTTTCATGCTCCTCTGAAATGAAAGATAAGTTGAAAGCAAATCTTATTAACTCATGCTGCACAACACTGTTCATTAGAAAGAATGCTGACTTGTAGTCCTGGTCATTCAATGCAATATATTACCCCATTTTTAAAAAGCTGACAATATGAATTTTATATAATTTAACATCTTTTAATATGAAGGAAAAGAACATGGATTAGGTAGTCTAAACCAAGGCATTTTTTCTTCGTATAGTTAAAGCACAAATCACACCACTGCCTACCTCAATCAAGGCATAAAGTAGATTTTAGCATCAAGTTTTTTTTGCTCCTAATGTAACATACTAATTTTAAAATGCAATTCAAAGCCAATCTTCATCTTTACTCAAAGCCAAATGACCCACCACCTCCAAAAAAAGATTAGTTATACCTTTAGATGCATTAACGATTCCTCCTCTTACAAATGTTTTCACTTTATTACCATCACCTCCTTCAAAGGCAGCAAGGAATTCTTCATAAATTTCTGCAGCAGCCTTCTCATCCTCCTACATAGCAAATGTTCATCTATTTACTATCATCACAGAACAACTTTCACTAGACAGTTACTCTTAAATTAGCTATGTGACATTCATTTTTATTTTCTAGAGTTCAAGCTACAAACAGCATCAAAGGAGCTTTAATTTTGGATAATTCAAATTTCTGAGAAATGTGGGCAGAACACAGCACATAACACACAAATCCACTGAGGCTGTGTGTTCCTTTCCAGGAGTTTACATGGCAATTTAACATTCAAAAGATGCCAAACAGAAAAGCTCAAATCAAAGGCTTATGGGCCTGGAGCTTTGCTGGCCTCAGCATGAGAGAACGGTGCCCATTCCATCTCAGCCTTTACCATCAACCCACGTGGCTGAAGGAGATCCACAAGAGGATCACCCTTCCCTATTTCAGGAAGCCAGAGAACTTGATTTCTCACAGAGAAGGAAAGAGTAAGCCTCTCAGTATCATAAAGCCATGGATGCCAAAAATACATTATACATGTAAAATACAATTCACTTTCACTCTTAGAGAGCTACAATTACCAAAATTAAGATATCTGGTTGCATTTTAACAGCAAATTTATTTGAGCTCTGCGTACAAAGTAAAATTTTCATTGTACACCATTACCTTCTTTTTTAATTCTTCTTGCTCCTTCTTACTCAGTGTCCGTTTGGCAGCACTCATTTTGCCAATACTGAATGCTTTAAGTTTACTTTCCATTAGAGGCTGCAAAGGGAGTGAGAAAATAGACATCAAACTGTTTACAAAACAATGCAAATAATGCTACTTTTGGCCTTGGCCTACACCAGTAACTCAAACAAAACAAAGAAAAGCCTTTCTGTACTGATCTGTGAAGTTTTCATTATCTAATACAACCAAAAAAACCAAAAAGTGTGGCTTTTGTAAAACAAATTATCCTTGGTTTAATGAGGAAGCTTTTAATACACCACTCAAACACAGCTGAAATCTGAAGGACACTTGCTGTAAGAGCCTGGACATTTATCACTGCGCAGTGCTGCAGTTTGTAAACCTCCAGAAATACATGCTTTGCATTACAGTTCTTCCCCCTTCCCTCACAAAAGCTTCTCTGACTCTTTTGGCAAGAATGATGTTTGTGCAAGGTTGGACAGGTAATGGAACAACCATATGGATGCTAAATTTCCATTGTACTTCAAGGTAAAAATTAACAGCTTTGCTGGAACAACAAAATGCATTCTAGAGGTTTTCAGCTATACAAAAACCTCACACAAAAACTTCACATTCAGCTCCTAGACTGTTTCTAATTTCTTTCCAAAACCCTGATGAAGGAAGTACTCCACATAACAGTAATTTCTGGAATTCTTAAGACTCTATTCTGGTAGTTGATAGGCAGCAAAGCATCAAGAGAAGAAAGACAACTGGATGGAGAGCATGTTCCAAAGACATGGGCAGTGGGAAGTTAAAAGAGAGAAAAGATACCTCTCTGGAAACTCCTGCCTTAACACAGTAATTCATGAAGAACCAGCACAACAACAAAGCCCCAGAAGCTACTAGTCTTGTTTCCAAAATATTTGTGCTGCTCTTACACAGAGCACACAGTGATGCTTAAAACTATGATTTTTGCAATGACAGTTCTTAAAAAAAAATCAACTCAACGCAACATCAAGTCAAATAAGGTGAACAACTTAAATGTCATATCATGAAAAATATTCTGATACCAACTGGAAAGGGTTTCCTCTAGGACTAATTTTCTTTGCAAAGAGTTTTATTTCTAGTATCAGCTTCCTATTAATTTTTTTTTTCATAAAAAAGCACCATTGAAAACAAACTGTTTGAAATATCTTCAATTTATAATCCTTGCTTAGCATCACTCCCAGATCTGTGCAAAGCATAGGACCAAGCAGTTCATACTTCTTTGAAACTGTTCCCTCTTCATCACTGAAAGTAAAGCTATCAGTGACAAATTTATGCAATGTTCTCTGTGAAGTTATCTGGTTTATGACACCATGTTTGTCAACGTGAGCTACTGTGACAGGCTTATCAGGAGCTTTTAATTCATCTCTGTGTTTTTAAATTTAATAAAATCCCATCTCCCAGATGTCTGAAAAGCAGCTTCTATTTCAATATGTCAAACAATATACAACCTTGGCATGAGCACACAGCAATGGCACAGCACTGCAGGCAGAGCAAATACCACACTCCTACCCAAGGCTTATCCTGTCATCAGAAAATAATCTCTCACAGTAATGTCACAGGATACCTGCAGGTCAGCCACATGAATATTTGTTCCAGTGTCATAAAGGAAGCAGCTGCAAGATAAAGAGTTCTGGCACTAAGAGCTGCTCAGTTTAGAAAGGGTCTCAGGAAAAAAAAAAACACCTGCCAACTGGCAGGAACAATATAAAGTTAAGATTGAACTAATTTATGCCTGCTAGTTAGATTCCAATGGGCAATTATAACATTGTCATTAACCATATGCAGCTTCACAGAATTCCTAACAACAGAACTACACAAAACTTGAAGATCTTCCTCCTTCCAAAAATGCAAGATACTGTGAAAAGGGTAAAGCAAATGACAGAAGCAAAGAGAAACTTACAGCTGAGTAATCAAATCTCTGTATGAAAGCAAACTTCTGTTTAACCAGAATACTGCACTGACTGTGAAGTGGCACAAAGCACTAAAGTTCCAGTCCATCAGTACAAAATACTCAGAAGAGATTTAAGAGTAATTGCCCAAACTGTAGCAAGTAAAAGAAATCAATAAAACAAGCTACTTCTCTATGAAAAGTTTCTGCTACCACAACTCAACTAATGCTCTTACAAGCAATTTAACAGCTGATAATTGACTTCTGCATGTACAAAATCAAATTGAAATCTTGAAGAAAATCCAAACCACAGAATGAATTGTCTGGTATTAACTCCCAGTTTGGCTCTTGCTGCCTGTTTTCATTTTAGCTCAGAAACAGGTAAGTCTTCATGCAACATACCAACCACACAACCAGGCAAAGGTCTCGTCACTGAGGGGATAAGGGGCAGGGGGACAGCAGGACCAGGTTATTCTTCTTACCTTTTCCTTTATCATATTCTATTAGAAAGAAAAATAAAAATAAAGGATGGAATTAGGGCCACACTGTCTCAGCCTCGAGAAGCCAACTGCATGTGAAAAAGCACTTGAATATCCCATGATTCCCAGCACTGATCACCTTGCATCCTCAAGCACTCCCCAGTGTCAGAGACAAACCCATACAGAGTCCTTGCTGCTTTTTTCTGTTCCAGTACCCATTATGGATGCAGTGCCATGCAGCACAGCTTCCTACATTGCTGCTTGTTTTGAAAGTTTCAAGGAGTATTTTTAAACATTAAATCATTGGTTCATTTGCAAACACCTACAGCTTACATACCCAATGCACCAGACTCTGCCTGTAGCAAGCAGGTTTCTTTAAAAACAGGCCTAGTTTGGGTTTGGTTGGAATTTTTTTGTTTTTTTGTTTAAGTGTTTTGGACTTACATGTGAATCAGCAGATCCAGTGGTATGTACTGCATCTGGCCCTCTGACCTGAGGAGAGAATGAGGAGGAGGTGAGGAACACAACAAGAAACAGACACACAACCTCTGGGGGGGGGTTTCCCAGTTCTTGGAATACGAATTTTCATTTCAATTTCAACATCCAAATACCAAAGAACAAAGATACCTATAATGCATTTCAATGATCTATCTGACCTAGGTCACCTCAGGAGCAATGTCAATATAAGGCAAATAAGGGACAGACCTAAAGATGGACCATTAAAAAAATCTGAATTTCCACAGCTGGATTTTATAAATACATCAGTAACGGGAAAAAAAGTAGGTTAGTTACATTGCATCTTCAAGGGTTGTCATTAAAGGCTGTCAAAGATTATATTAAGTGCTTGATTACATTTGGCTTCCTATAAAATAATTTCCAAAACTGTTTTTACTATATTGTGCATAGATGGAACCTGGCCACCTCAAAAACCACAACTTGTGACCAGGTACTAACTGGTTACTTTAAACTCCAGCTGAACTTTAACACCTAAACCAGCATATACACAAAATCAGACTTTAAATGAGCTTAAGTGATGGAGAACACACTTTTAAATTATGTAATGCCCAAATTCCAGAAAATTAAAGTATTATTGCCTGATGCACAATTCATACCTTAACTGAAATTTAAGTCTAAGTAACACATTTCCATTAGCTGAAATCTGTTCATTAGTTACAGAACATTAGCATTTCTCCTCATTACCAGGAGTTTATAGTTTATACCAGAAATAGTAATATATGATGCTCATTTCCAGTCTTTCAAAACCAACAAGCACCAAATACTACTCTAGAAGATCATTTACTAGGCCTTGTTTTTATTGTGCATGCTGCTTTTTCATCAGCTAAGACAAAGACATTTCTCTTTTAACAAGTGTATTCCTATGTTATACAGTAAAATCAATTTAGAAAGAAATGGTCTTCAACAGAAACCAGAATTAAGTGCACAAAGGCAGAGTGCAACACACAGATACAGCTCTAGAAAGGGAGAAGCAAAAGGCTTCCAGGAATATGTTTGGAGGTTTTGTTAAGAAAGATAAATGGGGCAGGAAAAAAAATGGGGGGAAAAAATCATGTCTTACTCTCAAGGACCTCCCAAATCCCCTTCCTTGCAGCACTGTACATGACTCACAAGCACAACTCTGCACAGAAGCCAATAACAAGCTGAGTTCACATGCAGCAGTAGCAGTCCATTAGAATACACATGGAAGCAAATATCTCAAGCATTTTTTACTAATGCCACTGCCTGCAAACTTCTCCTCCTGTGTACTTGGTGCTGGATTTTTTTGTGATCTCCAACTGCCCGTGGCACTCAGATCAGTAATCTGTTATGCACAGGTCTCCAGAGTGCACAAATGTAGCCTAAAGAAAGCTGTCCTCCCCTCAAAACTTTAGGAAAGCGTAGCCCAACATCACACAGATAAAAGATGTACACTGTACAAAAGAACTGCAGAGCATGGGAGCAGCATTCTCCTGCTGCCAGCTGCCACCCTGCGGCAAGCAGCACCCAGCTGCAATTCAGCCTTCCAACAAACAGTGAGAGCTGCAGCCCAAAACATCAGTGCCAAAGGTGGAGCGTACAGGGCTGTCTGCCCTGCTGTGCTGCTCCAGGAAAGGAGCTTGTCTGGCAGCAGCACAAGGGAACAGCCCCTTCCTGAGTCCCCACATCTGTTTCACTGATGGAAGTTTTGATAGTGACAGCTCCCAACAGGGGGGTGCTGAAGCTGCTCACAGGGGGGACACAAACAAAGCATTACAGAGTAACAGTGGCAATGCTCAGTACAGACACAGATTATCCTGAGGAAGAACATAAAAAGAAGCAAGACACTATATCTGCTTCTCCAGCAGCAAGCAGATGATACTGCTCCGAAAGGCTGCAGTGTGTGGTGGCACACACAGATTCTGTGGGAGTCCAGTGGCACTTCCCAACCCACCCACAGAGACCATGGCACTGCAGAGCCACTCAACATAAGCTGAGCAGCACAATTTCTATTCAGGTGCACTCAGAAAACTTCTAAAAGCAATTTTAGCTTTCAGACCAACTGTACCCCACAATAACTAGCAGCTTTGGAGAGCCATGTCATCTTCCTCCTTCAACAATTCTTATTTTTAAGGTCTTCTTTTTCCTATGTATAAATTTAGTTCTACCTTGTATAAATTTAGTTCTACCTTTGATACTGCTCCTGACCAACCAAGCAACTGTTCTGACAAAGCACAAGATGAAAAGGCTCTTGACAAAACTACACATTGCTATCTGCCAGTTTCCAAACAGCAGTTATTTTAAAAAATCATAGATTCTCCCAGCACTGCACTTTGCATCCATCTGCACTGCCTTGACAAAAGGGGCCATTTTGTTTCCTTAGGAGTCAGACCAGCTGCTCTGACTCAGCGGAATCGGTGTCTAACACAGGGAAACATTTCAGAAGATGTTGCCCACCTGTGTTGAAATCTAGAGCAGGATTGTTTTTTCTGTTCTCATCATGTCAAGAAGCCCAACTGAATTTAACTGCTGAGAGACACACAAAGCTCTGCCCTACACATGAGATGCGAGTGAGGACAGCTCCCTCCAGTTCAAAATGCCAACAGAAAAAATGCAGTGAATCCAACTTCCAGTCACTGCCAGCACAATTGACAAATAACTTTTTACCCCCAATTCATTGCATCTCTGCATGAGAACTATCTTCCTTTTTTTTGTCCTCACCCAGACTTTTTTAAGATGGATCACTTTTTCCATCACTTTCACACTGCGCATTTGTCAAAGCATGTGCCAGCACAGCTGAAGTGTCATTTCAGCAGCCTGCATTAAAATACAGCCCTGTCAAAGCCCAGTCCTGGAGCTCAGGTCACCCAAAGCTGAATCCAGCCAACCTCACTCAACCTCCAAAAGAAAAAACAAAAACTTCAAAGGACCAGACAAATGAGATTTATGACAAACTTCCATGAAAATGACAAAGCAGAGACATCTCTGAGATCCTGATTTTCTTCTAGCTTCATGGAAGCTTCCAAGGAAAACAGAGAAGAGAATAGCTCTTCCAACGTCCTTCTTCCTGCCCACAAATCCAGCTCTTCATGGTTTCTCCAGACTTAAAGATCTCTCAGTAGACCTGGCATGATTGTGTTATTTCACAAGTATTTAAAATACACTGTATACAATAAATATTTTTTTTAATTAATACTGATGCCAGTTAGTGAAACAAAGAGCAATAAAAACAGAAAGGCTGCCAATAGAACCCAGGAGACAATCTGTGGTCCTATAAATGCTGAATGGTATTTTTACAACTGTAACTGCTACAATTTAAAACATAAATGAAAGCCCTGTCCTTGAAAGAACCAATAGCTTCAGGGTGAAATGTTTACAGGAAGCTCTGCTGAAAGCCACTCCTGCCCCGTTTAACACCTTCCACTGATCCTGCCCCCACAGTGGTCACACTGAACTCCAGACTGCTCCTGGTCTAGCTCATCACCCACCACAGGGAGATGGGGAGCTTCAGCCAAAGCATCTCCCAACTCAGAGCAGCAGCCTGCTGCCCAAATCATGCCAAAGCAACCAGAGAAGCTTGCTAGGGAAGGAGTAGTGAAGAACCAAAGCTTGCTAGGGAAGGAGTAGTGAAGGCTGAGACTCCTCGTGCCAGCACCGACAGCAAGGAAAAACAAATGGAACACATCATAAATTAAGATGTCAAAATTCAGCTAAAGGAGGTTCCCAGGTTGCCTTATATTTTTTATTCTCCCTTTCTTTCTAGAAAATAAGTGCTTGAAAACACCTGCCAATTATTTGACAGCTAATGTATTTAGTGTTTGCAGTTACTGCAATAATGCAGGCTAGAATTAGTTCCTACCTGAGCAGTCATAACCTGCAAACACAATAGAAAAGGGACAGTGGCTTTCTCCAGAAGTATTTGTACAGAATTGTATTCCACTAGAACCTTCAACTCAGGTAACGGATCCAGCTTTTGGGGTGAAAAAGGGAAAAGTACAGCCTGGTCCAAGTGGAGTATTTCAGTATTTCTTCTGCATATGGCACCCAATTTGGACAGCAGTCTATGTAAGAGCAGTGGCCTTGCCAGACAGTAACTATTCTCAGAAGATACAATAACAAAATCAAAGAGTCACTGAGCAGCTAAAATGTCCTTACATAAATAACTGAACATCTGCATCTGTCATTTCAGAATCATGCCCTACACTGATGTGCTGTGCAGTCTTTGCAATGTCTATTTTCTATTCTTTATTATCCTTCTTTCCTACTTGGATTTCTGGAAATCTCAAGCACCAATCTTGCTATTCTAATCTCAAAGTGCCAAAGGAATAGTTAATGCTTTTGCAACACATTTCACATGGGAGACTCTCAAAGTAATTTAGCAGCTGCCAGTATCACACAAAGCAGCTGCCACCACAGCAGTGCAGGCACTGGGGGCTCCCTGAACCTGCACCACCTCCAGCAACGCTTTCCAGTGAATCAAACAAACAATGCCTGGCTGAAAAAATGGGATTTTACACTATATATATATATATATAAACTGGGTCAAATTTGGTACTTGGACAACAAGACTGAAGAACAAATTCCAACCATTCTGAAGGGGAGAATTTATTTTATTTCAGGCACTAGGTCATAGCTCCTCACAGAGCACAGAAAATAAAAGGTCACTGTGTCTTTCCAGCAGCTATCTAGAAGCCAGCAAAGGCACTGAATTGGAACTGCCACTGAAACATATTCTATGAGTCTGTGAGGTACATAAATTACTGCATTTGCAAAACAAATGTAAATGCAAAAGAAGCCTGCAACTTCACTTTTAATTATGTAAGTAAATGAATCCTAAAGTTATTAAAAAAATCAAAATGTCTGATAAATAATTACTTCGTAAAATCTAGCAAAATGGTTATTTGCTCAACTGTTAAACCATAAACATTCTCATATACGCTCAACTAAAAATCCACATTTTAATCCCTGTGTGAATAAACTAATTAAAACAAATATTAATAATTTCAATACCACTTCTTTCTGCAGACATCTGAAAAGTATCTCAATGTATATCACCAGCACTTATGGAATAATAAAACAAAGATACCAAAGGGGACACACACTGTTCAGCCCCCTAAGATCTCCCAAGATTTTGTTTTTGAGAAATAAATCCCAAGAGATAAGGATGTCTTATTTTATTTCACTTTTCAACAGAAACATTCCCATGGATCCAAGTAGGTACTACCCCTATTTTCTGTGGCACATACAATAATACTGACAAGAAGGAACAAGCCAGATCTAGAATGTGAAGTGGAACATGGCAAGGATGTCTGGAGAAATGGGATGTCTGAGAAATGAGGAGTGAGGGGAGCGCACAGAGTGGCAGTGCAGGTACAGCCTGTCCTCAGCAGGCCCTGGCAGATGAACAGTCTGACCTTACATTCCCTAGGTGGCTTCCATGGGATGGAAGAGTTAACTGCCTGAACACACCTCTGCAGGACTGACATCTAGGACAGAAAACAATCCCTATAAATTAATTATTAGTGTATATTGAAAGAAAGAGTATCATCAGTACAGAAATAGCAAATGACACAAATAGCCTACAATGTAACTGCAAAAAGAAAGGAATCACATCTGGGTTGGTGTTCTGTACCACGCTATCAGCTGCACTCATCAATAATTAAATATTCTATTTCTAATTATACTTGAAATCCCAAAATGTCCTATTCCCTGAAAGGCACTGCCCACAAATTAAGATCTATTTTACTACTGAAGTTTTCTGTCCAGCTCTTATTTGCCATTCCAAGCCAAAAGCAAGATAAAAAAACATTTCTTGGCAATATTTGGAACAGATCATAAAAGGGAAGCAAAAATAAAACGCTCCTACTCTAATAACAACTGAGTAAACATGCAAAGACTTTAAGTAACTACACTTCACTACCAACTACATTAATTACTACAGTTTCTTGGCAGCAAAATAAAATTTTAAAAAACTAAATAATCCTGGTCTTGCTTAATAAAAAGACGGGCAAAAATTATTCATTTATAGCACTGGTAATTCCTGAACCATAACACGGCTTTCCGTTTAAATGGCTTGCACACACACACACCAAAACCTGGAAGATTTATATATTTCTGACCTAAAACCTGAAACGAAAGTGAATGAAAGGGAGCAATCCTCGAACCATCAGCGGCCAGTGCACCCCCCAAAGTATCTCACCCTCCGCCCTCGGGCAGGAGCGATGCCGGGAGCGCAGGCAGCTCCGTGCTGTGCCCGCTGCTCCAGAGCACAGCTCTGGGCCAGGTTTTGCAGAGCTGCTGCGCTACCTGCGCTCCTGGGCTGGAAACCCAGCCAGCAGCACCTACAGGAAGTACAGAGGGCTCCGTGAAAAGCGCGGGGAACGCCGCAGCAATTCTATGAAACTTATAATTTCACCGCGCTTCAAAAGAACCCACTCCATCTCAATTCGTGGTTTTCCTTCCCACCCGCGAGCTGGAAACTCACCCTGCGCGGGCTTCGGCCCACGTGGAGGGAGGGAGGGAGGGAGGGAGGGCAATGGAATGGAAGCCGTCGGTGGGCACGGCGGGGCTCGGGCATTGCGGGCCGGCACAGCGCCGCCGCCGAGCCCCGCGCCCTCCTCGGCCGGGCCACGGGGACGCCACGGGGACAGACACGTGCCCGGGCCGCTACCGAGGAGCGGGCGTGCCCCGCAAGAGGCCCGGGACCCCGAGCCCCCATCCCGCCCCCCACCCCGTCCCGGGGCCCGCGGTCACCCCGGGCTCAGAGCAGGCCGCGCCGCCCGCGCCTCGCCGCCCCGCCGCTACCGGGCCCCGCCGCGGCGGCAGCGGGCCGCGTTCCCCGAGCGCATCGGAGCGGGCCGCGGGCCATGCCTCCCGAGGCGACGGGAGCGGGCGCGGGCCCGGGGCGGAGCGGCCTCACCTTCCCGGCGGGTTTCTGCGAGCCGCCGGGCGCCTTGTCCGCCATCTTGCCTCTCCCTTCGCCCAGCCCTGGCGGCGGCCGAGCGAGCGCCGATCCCACCGAGCCCGCGAGCGGAGGGCGCGAAGCCGATGGCCGAGCCGCCGATGGCTCCCCCCGCCCCCCCGCGCGGCAGGGCCGCCCCGTTGCTGGCAGCGCTCGGCCCGCACGGCAGCGACGGGAAACGGAGCGGACAGCGCTGGGAACAACCCGAAATGCTGCACCTCAGTGAGAAAAGCCCTTCAGTACTGAAAAGGCTAACACAGCACATCCTTTCTTACTGGGTTTGATATCACACTACAACTGCAAGTGTATTGAAGGCTGTTTAACTGGGGATTATAACCAGCCGTCACATCTATCACGAGTCTTGAATCCCCGTGCTTTCATGGATTTTCAGAGTGGAATATGCAGGGGCTGAGATAATACTTAAGGAAAAGACAGGAAGATACAGAGAAGTTAATGAAAGCTTTAATCCACCACCTGCCGACACGCACTGCCCTGTGAGCGGCGGGAGGGAGCAGGGCCTGTGCTAACAACCGCTGGGGCAGCGGAGAATGAAAGTTCCAGAAGGAAGGGGGGGAAAAAAAAGCAAAAGGAAAGGTTGAAGACGGCAGAGGCAACTGCAGAGGGCTGGAAGTTTATAGAGGAGGGCAAAACTCTCAGGAAACCTCACCGGCTGCAGATGTGCGTCCAAGTGTGCAGGGACATGGTCTGCTGAGAGCCGCTGCTCTGCCCGCAGCCGTGTCAGGGTGACGGCTCAGCTGCGAGCACGTCCATGGCAATGTCACCGCGTGTCACCAGCGCTGAGCAGGCTGGGCAGGGCGGACAGGGCACAGCGGCGCGGCAGCGAGGCTCACGGCGGGCCGGAGAACGGCAGGGAAGTCTCTGTCCCTGAAGGGCGGAGGACGCGGGTCAATGTGCAGGAAGAGCAGGGCGGGCAGCAGGAAGAGCTCCCTGGGTTTGGTACCCCGCAGGCGCCGCCAGGGGGCAGGCACGGCCCGTGCCGAGCGCCCGCCCGAGGCGGCCCGTGCCACGTAAGGTGACTCCACCCGAAGTTACACAAAAAATGGCGAAATAAAAAATAACGCTCCCCATCGTTCCTTAGGTACGAGCTGCTTTACTCCGCAGTTCAGTCTGCAGCTGCAGCTGAGGCAGGGAGAAAGGTTACACGGCACCACGCGTTTCTCGGGCTGCTGGCGCCGCCCTCCGCCACACAAGGTGCCGGCGGGGCGGCCGAGGCCCCACAGAGGGAGGATTTGTACCGAATACACCGGAGCGACTGCAGCGACGAGCGCGTACTGGTCCCATCTCCAGCCTGCAGGAGCCTGCACGGCTCTCTTGGATAAATTTGAGGAGGAATCACTGAGGCTTGGCAGGAAGGAGAGGGATATCAAACCCACGCATTGACAGGCACAACTCCACCAGTCTTTTTTAGGATATTTTGAGCCCCAAACGTTCCCATAGAGGAGTCCTTCCACATGAAGGGATGCCGTTGGTCAAGGAGCATTGTGGATGGATTAGGCAGGATTTACTGCTTCAGAATCCAAGCCAAGCCCTTCTCTTCCCCCATCTTTCCCCCTGTTTACTTGAGAACCATTTCACTGCCTTGCAGAGATACAGGATTAGTATAATCTGTGACCTGCTTTTGGGGTGTTTTTTACCATATTAGTGCAAACAGGTGCAGCAATGAGTTGAAAGCAAACTAGCTAGGGAACTTGGAGAAGGCTACAGGAGAAGACACGAGATGATGCTCAACTCTGCTGGCACCATGTTAATAAACCTGGCATGAAAGATGACTGACACTTCTGGATGAGAAACAGACATCTAGCTGGAAAGAGGAATGTGCCTTTGGATGATAAGAGGTTTCGGGGCCAATAATGTTTAGAAAATTTGTGCTCCATTTGGCCTCAATCCCTTTATTTTATCCACCTCATTAATCCATTTTAATTATCCACCTCATTGTTCAAGTCCTCTTACTGCTTAGCCTCTACGCTCTTTTGCAATTAATAAACTGCAACAAATTAAGAGCATCACAATCCAGAGCATGCTGAGAAAAACAGGAAAGAAATAGCTAAGAGTTTCAAAGGTCATCTCTAAAGATAATCTTTCAGAATGAACTGTACTCCTCAATCTGTGCTATTTATAACACATTGCAATAGTACAGTAGCACTTGTATACAGTTAGTGAATGAGAACACATGTCACGCTTTTGGGCTTCATGGGAAAGCGAGGGCAGGAAGGAAAGGAAAGGAAACAGTGAGATGCAGAAATCCATGGAGAATTAATGCTGGAAAGGGTAGCTAATAATAATAATAATATTTAAAAGCAAATTGTAGGCATTTTTCATTATAATGCAGTAGGTCTGGTTGCCTGCAGACCTGGGAATTGTTTATTAACTGTAGTCACAATGACAAGTATCATTAGGCAATATATTTGGGAAAATCACGAATTATCATAAATAATTAACACTAAGCTACATTAAGTAAACCACATGCTGCACTGTGTTACACTTGTCTTTCTGGCTGCTTTTTTCCCAACTTTCAGAAGAAAGCTCTCCATTGCTCTCGCTCCAGACCAGGGCACAGAACTGCTGCAATTCTTTAGCAAACGTGGGTGTGAGGGAAAGGGAGAGGAAGGATTTCGGGTGCTGTGGAAGTTCCCTAGCCTGTGGCAAAGGAAGCACGTTCGAGGACATGAGGCAGGCAGATAGTGAGTAGGACAGGAGTGCAGCTGCTGGGTGTACAGGTTTGTAACTCTGTAGTTTCACACTTTGCTGTGTAGTTTCGCAGAGTGGCTCACGGATCCCTAAAGCAACCGCCTGTGTGTGTGTTCCCCAGTGCTTAGGCAGCCGTCTTGCAGCTTCTTCCCTCATTCCGCCCTGCGCCTCCTCCGCCAGCGAGGGTTCTCAGCAGAGGCGGCGGCAGCTCCGCCGTGCCCCGCGGGTTGCTAGGGAGCGCTGCGAGCAGAGGCGGGCAGCCCTCAGCCTGGCCTCAATTGAGATGCCTTAGCAGGGACCACCGGAATAACGAAAAACAGCTAGAGGGGCTGTCTGGGAGAGGGCACTTCGCCTCTCAGCAAGTCTGGTCTTGCTGCCACTGCTCTGTCTGCTCTCTGTCCCCCGGCAGGAGCCATCTCTGTGTTACTCCATCTCTCAGTGCTAGTGCTTTACCTTCCCTAAGCTGTGACTGCTGCTCTACTCCTGCCATTCAGCAGCTGCTCTCCCTTCCAGGACCTCGCTGCTCTCTCCTGGGACGCGTGTTATCAGGGAACCCGGGCTCTTCCTCCCCCTGGGATGCCTCAAGCAAAGAGGGGCATTACGCAAAGCAGTCACAGGGGCAGCATCTGACCTGCGCCGTCTGGCTGAGAAGGGTCGGTCATTTGCGGTGTAGTTTGCAGGCATTAGTGCAAGTATCAAATGAAGGCTTAATTTCAAAAGTTCTCCTGCAGCTTCTTGTCAGAGAGAATTAGCCTACGTGGCTAGAATCCAGATGTGCACATCTATCAGCTGTTTTGAAAGCACGGAAGTTCAAGATTAGTGCAATGCCAGTCATTCCTTCGCCATACTGAGAGTCCCTCCTGTCAGGTTACTAACAGTGAGTAGCAATTTGTGCTCTGCAAAACACTCCCACTCTGCACATACAAACAAAACAATTTCTTAGTTATGCACTTTGTAAGTGAGGGTTCAGTTCTGCAACCCTTGCAAAGGACAAGCTGTACTTTGCTCTTACCACAAGCCCCTGGAATCTGGGCCAGTGGTGGATTTTGACCATGGAAAACATGAAATATGCACCCATCCGATACGTTATTCTTCATCACAGTGAAACTAATTTCACAGCAATACTTACGCTCAGATTTGCTGCTGTCAAGAAAAAGGCAAGTTTTACCTCAAATCTTTCAAAACTCTATGAAGACAACAACTAAACTTCCAGAGAAATTTTCTTTAAATGTGAAGTATTTTAGCCAGTTTGCTGTGCTTGGTGTTTTTTTCAGATGGGTTTCATTGCTGGTTTTTAAAGCATAAAGGATACAAACCTGTAGATATTCAAGGTAAAGAGGGCAGAAAATTACAAGCTCCTGATCACCGAGACATTAAAATGAACATTGCTGTGCAACTATGATGTTGGTTACTACTATTCCCATTCACAACATCTACCTTTTCTCTCCTCCAGCTGAAGCTTTAAAATATAGGTATCACTCCCATTTTTTTTATCTATCAAGGTATTAGCTTTATAGAGTATAATTGACCCTAGTTAGTTAGTCAAGAAGGAGAAAGTGATGCAAGGTTTCCTGTTTATCCAGTCTTACAAAGACAGCGGAGCAGAATCTTTAAAGGCAAGTTAATCACTTAAGTATTAGATCAAAGCACAGTGTCTACTCAATTATTACAAAGTATTGCAATCACTGCAGTGAAAAGTTACCCATCAAACCATTATTTGCAAGAGATTGATACACATTCAAGAAAGAATAAAAAAAACCAACACAGAACAAAAGGACTATTTTTGTATGTCTGTGTATCTCTTCAGATGTTCTCCCAGAGAAACTGCAACCATGAGGTACAGCAAACAAAGTTAGATGAGGCCAAAGCTTCCCTTTCTTTAATAGCTACTCTTTTTAAATAGAGCCAAATTCTACCCTCTCTCTGGTTTAGTGGGGTTGCATGAAAGATGTCACAACAGAGTCAGAGTTACTAAAAAGGTTTCAGTGCAGAAAAAAACTCCAGAGGAAACAAAGAGGGTAAGTGTTTCTACCCAGATAAAACTCGTTACTGAGAAAGAAATCATCAAAATCTGTCCTAGAAGTGAAGATATAAAAAGAAAAAAGGTATTCTACAGGTGGAATTGTATGGTGGAGGATTAAGTCAAGCAAGTTCTACTAAGACTGATATTTGCCAGCATGAGTTGAATTGGGTGAGGCTAAAGGTTTATCTTCAAAAGCATCTTGAATCTTCCATCACTGCATATTCACATTAGGACTTTCTCTCTTTTTAAGTTTTTTTAAATCTAGTTTATTTATTCAAAAAAGCTGTGTATAGTAGGAGGGCTAAGTACAACCTCTTCCCTAGTGTGCTGACTATGTTTGAGTGCAAAACATGCATTTAGCTTTTATTTCTTCATTTCCTAATCAAAAGGCATAATTTCACTGGGTAGGGTTGAAGTAATTTAGAATATTTTTTAGGGCTTCTGATATTTCAGACAAAATAACGCCTCAGAAATGACTTCAACATTGAATAAAACAAAAGTATAATGTAGAAACAAACTCACATTTGGTATTTTAGCACATCTTTTCCTTTGAGTCTTCATCCAGCTCTGATTAACATTAGCTTCCATTACTTACCTCATTAGGCAGCACCTTCATCGGTGCTTTAAAAGTCTTCTAAAAGGTTATTTGGAGATAAAGCCTGCAGAAAATTCTACACATGGTAGGATTAACCATGGTATATGCTGACCATGCCCTTCTAAATATAAACTCTGGTTAGAGAAATGGAGAGGCTCTTCATGCACTACATTACGTGGACTCCTCTCTGTGACCTCCAGATGTCCTGATTCTCCCTGGCTCACCACATAATAGTCATGTAATACTAACCTTGATGGACTACATATGAATAAGAGGCTATTTTGAGGTTGTAAGTGCTTCAAATTGTAAGGTTCCCTGCACACTATCCCACAGCTGGCTTGGGAGGAGAATACTCAAGTCAATGTAATATGTATGCAGCAGTCTTTATGAAAGCCCAGGCTGTCCTCAGAGATCATTCTCCCTGTGAGGAGTCTGCCTTGGAAATAAGCAAAAGACTTAGATCATTAGCAATGAGTTCCATGTAAGTGGCTGCTAAAGCATTAGTGTGTACTCCACCAACAGCCAGACAGTCCAGTGTGCACCAGGACTGTCAGTGTTGAATCACAAGCAAAGCCCACCTGCTCCTCCCAGCGTGGGCTGCCCCAGTGGGCCATAAACCCAGTGGGTGTCTCCCAGGCAGCCAGGCCACAGCCCAGAGCTCCCTGAGGCCTGAAAGCCTCCCACATCCCTGAACGTGGGGAGGCTGCAGCAAACTCAGAACGTGTCAAACGAGCCCTGCTACTGCTGCAAGGCCAGCAGTTCCCAATCAGCAGTGGATGCTGTCGTTCTCTAGACACCATCTGTTGCAACAGCTGCTGGTGGCTTTCCAACAGCCTCTTTAGTGCAGGTTTGAAACCGATTGCTCTCAGTCAACCACCCCTTCTTATCTAACCTTCATGAGAGAGACTGAAGATCATGGTCACTCTGGCCCTCTACCACAGGGCACGCAGTGGCATTGACTGGCAGTCTCACTGCCATATGGGACTGAGACAGGATCACCACAGCCCTCCTGGGAGTGCCTGCATGTGTGGTGGGCTGGGAGCAGGACAGGGGTGGGTGTTGTTTAGCAAAGAGCCCCCTCCCCACTGCCTGCCTCTGCAGGGATGCAGCGCCCAGTCCAGCATCTGGCCTGTCTCCTCTGTGGCCTCTCTAGTGGAGAGCAGCACCATGAGAAGCCTGACCTCTACCAGAGGCAGAGCAGCTTCCAGTAATCCCCAAAAGCCTTTCCTCTCCTGAAATCCCACACTGCAGAGCCCACAAGGAGCTGGGCCCTGCCCACTCCTGAGGCTCCCTGCAGGCAGAGCCCTGTCAGTCCCTCCCCAAGGAGTGTCTGCTTGCTGTGTCCCTGCACTCCAGCATGCACCCCCTCTAAAACACACGGGTACCAGAGCATATTAGGCCTGCGGTCTGAAAAATGTCTTTTGTTTAATATTTTGCTCCCTATGTTGGCTTCTCAGCACTGTTCAGTTATGCTTATTTTCTTAGCAGGTCTCCTGTGTAATTTTTATAAAGATTATAAACAGTGTCACCAGTCTGCCCTACTTTTTAATGAAAAATGCATTGAAAATCACTTTCAGCAACACACTTTTAAGACTTTATTTCTGCTAACTTAAAAAACTTATTTCTGATTGCCCCCTTGTTCAGATTTTTCACATTGTTGTGATTCACTACCAAATAGAAGATTTTAATGAAAATCTTTGGACAAAGCGTTCTAATTACACTTGACCTCAGTTTATGTCATGTGACCATGCACGTATCTGAATATCACCACGTAAAATGTACTTTTGGCAACCGAGAGCTATTGGATGTTTAAGACTATCTGAAAACAAACAAAAAGGAAACACGTTGAAGCAGCAGAGAGCAATCCCTTAGTCTGCCTCCTACCTGTATCTGCATTACTGGTGCAGGTGCATTAACCTTTTATTTCCTTCAGATGTCTCAAGGAAAAGTAACATCCGTACAGCGCTTTCCCCCGTATTTTTATATTCCGATTATGTAACTGTGCTGCTTGCATAACCGCGACAATAAGTGTAGGATTTGTCCAAGGATCAACACGGAGCAGCTCCTGCCAGCCGTTCCCGAGTGTCCCTCCCAGCCGCCCCGCTCGGAGCGCGCAGATAAGGTGGGTGCCGTGTGTGTCAGTGACGCTCACCCCATGCAGCCCGGCCGGGAAGGTTTAGCCTAAAATAACGTTTGCATTCACTGCATGAGATAATGTCACCAAAGAAATCAGGTCTCAGCGGCCTTACCGAAGCACACAGGACAGACCGCCACCCAGCTGCCACCCGTCCCCTGTCTGGGGGTACTTCCCCGCTCTGTCGCGCCGCCGGGGATCCCCCAGCGCCGCGGGTCCATCTCCCTTTTCCCGGGGCTCCCGCCGCACGCGCGGGCGCAGCCGCGCTCGGGGCTGGGCGGGCGCCCCGGTGCCCCCTTTGTGCTTTTTACAGCAGAACAGCCCCGCGGGCAGGCCCCGCACCGGGCAGTGCCGGTGCCAGTGACCCTGCGGCCGGGAAGGGGCGCCGCGGGTCCGCTCCGGCCACACGCCTCGCTGCGGGGGCTCTCACGGACCCGCCCCCCCGCTGCGGCCGCATCAATCATTAACGGCGGCTCGGGTGTCCAGCGCCTCCCACCCCGGGAAACCCTACCCGGGGCGGCGGGGGCGTCTCTTCCCGCTCCTCGGGAGCGCTGGATGCGCCGCCGGTCTCCAGTTACCGCGATGCCGGGCGGCGGGGCGGGAGGAGCCGCGGCGGTGCTGCCACTGCCCCTGCTGCAATGAGTGATGCTGCCGGGGGCGGCGGCGGGGGCGGAGAGGCGCAGAGCTACCGCGGATCCTTCGCCGGCGGCTGCGGGCGCAGCGGCTCTGCCTCGCCCGGTCGGCGGCGAGGCGGCGGGCCCGGGGCCGGCCGGGGCAGCGGCAGCATGCCGGCGGGCGATGGGGACAAGAAGGAGGCGGCGCCGCCGCCACCGCCGCCTCGCCCTGCCACCCTGCTACGGTGGGATGAGGTGCCCGAGGACTTCGTGGAGTGCTTCATCCTCTCGGGCTACCGGCGACTGCACTGCTCGGCACAGGAGTGCCTGGCCTCGGTGCTGCAGCCCACCAACGAGACCCTCAACTTCTGGACCCACTTCATCCCACTGCTGCTCTTCCTCACTCGCTTCGGGCGGCTGCTTCTGCTGCGGGGCGCCGGAGACGTGCCCTTCCACCACCCGGCCCTGCTGCCCCTCTGGTGCTACGCCTCGGGGGTGCTGCTCACCTTCGCCATGAGCTGCACGGCCCACCTCTTCAGCTGCCTCTCCCCGCGCCTCCGCGCCACCTTCTTCTACCTGGACTACGCCTCCATCAGCTACTACGGCTTCGCCAGCACCGTGGCCTACTCCTACTACCTGCTGCCGGGGCTGAGCCTGCTGGACGCCGGCGCCATGAGCCGCTACGTGCAGCAGCGGCTGGGCTGGCAGCTGGACTGCAGCCTGCCCATCGCGGCCTACCGCGTGCTGGTGCTGCCCGTGGCGCTGGCGCTGGCCGTGGGCTGCACGGCCGCCTGCTGCCGCAGCCGCGCCGCGTGCTGCGCATACCCCTTCGCCGTGCGCACCTTCGTGTTCGCCATGCCGCTCAGCATGGCCTGCCCCATCATGCTCGAGAGCCTCTTCTTCGACCTCCGCGCACGCAACCCCACGCTCTTCGTCTACTTCTACCGCCGCTACTTCTGGCTGCTGGTGGCCGCCTTCTTCAACGTCAGCAAAATCCCCGAGCGGATTCAGCCGGGGCTCTTCGACATCGTGGGGCATAGCCATCAGCTTTTCCACATCTTCACCTTCCTCAGCATCTACGACCAGGTACACTACGTGGAGGACGGGCTGGCTGAGTTTCTCAAGGCACCCCTAGCCGCCCCCACCTACCTAGGCACCGTGGGCTATATGCTGCTCCTGACCGTCTGCCTTGCTGTTGTCGTCAGGAGGTTCCTCAACGTTGCAGACATCTGCAAGCAGGACTGACCAGCCTGGCGACCCTCTGGACAGCGACCACCATGCCAGTGACCCTTGGCCTGGAGGTCCTTGGGCCGATGACCTTCAGACTGGTGACCCTCAGTCCAGAGCCACCATGTCCTGAAGAAGCTGTGACACCTGGGGAAACACACCTGTGGAAGAGCCAGGTCCCTTTCTTGGAGGTTTGCTGGAGAAAATGACCGTGGCAGAACTGCTCGTGCTCTTTAAGCTACTAGGTTACCAGGGGAAGCAAGCAAATGCTTACTGGTATGTTGCTGCTTAGAGTATAAGCTGAAATAATTTAGCTCTGCTACTAGGAAGAATGCATGAATGGTGAATGCCACTTACTAATTTCATAACAATTAGGTCTAAACTAGCTCTGTATATACATATATATTTATATATCTAGCTATATATTTATTAGCTACATATATGTGTATATATATGTATACACCTGAAGACATTTGTGCAATGATTTCTCATAGACTTTTAATCAACTCCTATGTGAAATTTCCTAGCAGATTATGCACTGACATTTATCTTCCTCTCTGATATTGTAACAGGCCTTTTCAGCCACATACTGGATTTTAAATGCAAAGAAATCAATAGCTATCCATAGTTTCTAAGGTCTTGCAGCCTTTTCAGCCAGGGAACAATAGATTTAAGAGCGAGAGGAAAAACAGCTGTGAATTATTACAGAATTACCAGTTAATGGAGAGACCTTAATTAGACAGACAGTAAGTGGTTGGTGTAGCCACTCGGATACTAAAATAAAATAGAAGGATATGTAAAATAACCGAACCAGAAAGGGGTCAAACTGGTTTGGAACGGGGGCAGAGGAAGAACAAGGACCCTGCATAATGGAATGGCTCTTCCCTCAGCGTGTCAGGAACATCTGTTGTGCTGAGGGAGTTGCTAAGGGGCCCCTTTATCTTCCTGGGTAAATCACCCCCAAACCAGTCCTCTAGAGTCAAAGTCAGATGCCAGACTTTCTATAAATCCCTGCCAAGCTCGGTGGGAGTTCTGTGGATGTAAAGAGAGTAACTGATGCATAAGATCTCATTCTGGATCTTTTAAAAAAACTACATGGAACTAGTTTCTGCTGCTCTTTAATTAGAGCACTGTCATATTTACCATCCTAAAATTAGTTGCAGAATACGATACTGCTGAATCCGAGTTCAGCACCTAAAATCTGGCTCTACAAGTACAGGATACTGGCACTTTTTTGTCATTCCCCACTTTTTCCTATTTTGATTAGTTGTGGCTGCAGCTGGATGTGTTGAAGTCATCTTTCAGAAGCTTTGGGGGAGTTCAAAAACAAGAATTAGGAGGTGTTTTCCAAAGCAGTATCTTTTCAGAGCAACCCATGTATTATCCTTGTCACAGGACAAAGAGCTAAGTATAGATTGAATTTACTCTAGAAACATTTTTGTGCAGATTTTAAGCAGATGCATTTTGCGTTTGTGTGACAGAACAAGTGCAATAATGTTACACAAGGGGCTTACCAAGCGAAGTTCAGGTGAGAAACTGCTTGTGTAACCCATTGTCTAAAGAAGGGTGGTACTTCCTTAGCAAACCCTTGTGTCAGACTGCATAATAGCATAATAGCTGTTTTACCCAGCTCCTATTGTAGAAGTGTATTTCTGCTTGGGTCTTTCCCATTTTCATGGACATGGCATCTGAATCCCAAGACAATGTTTTGAGTCCAGTTCTCATCTTCTGTAAGACAAAGTCCCCTTTGTTTAAAATGGGAATATAGGAAGGACTGTAGCCAGGGATTATAAAGTCACATCCTTAAACATGGGTCAGAGTAATCACAGACCCAATAACTGATATGCCCTCTATCAATGTAACAGCTTTATGAAAATTTCTCAATTGAAGTGCATAAGCTAAAAGAAAATTACACTCATTCAATTTAGCTTTTATCTCAACCCATTTAAAGTATAATGGTTTGAATATTTTAGATTCTTAGCGAACGATGAAAATGGCCTAACAAATACTCTTTGCCAGCCACAATTCTGCTAGTATGTCATTTCTGGAAGGGTCAGATGTATTTTAAGGAGATTGACTAGAATTATCTGGAGTAGCAGTTCCCAAAGTGTGGCCTCTTGAGTTATTGCTGTTGGGCCATAAAAAACTGCATAGCCTGTGTGAGTGGCTGTGTTCAGTTTTAATTTACCAACCTGCATGAAAAGAAAATGGAAACTACACGAAGTATTTAAAATTTTACCTATTTTCACTAAGTTTTGTCATAAATGTAGCATTGCTTTCTTTATTTTCTTCATTGCTGCCAACAAAGCAGAAAATGATCTGCACCACTGGGAGAGGAGGCTGGTTCACAACAGTTATTCCTTGAAATGTGCTTTAATATTGTGAAAATCCTGAAAACTCACAATCCAAAGCCAGTGGATCAAGACCTTCAGCCATGTCAAGCTATGAATTTCCACAACTGCAAAAAGAGGCCAAAAATCTTTGAGATGGGCTGTATTCAAGTTAAAATAATAGAGGCATAGTAGTTAGAGCCCAATGACTCATCCAAACTAATTATGTAGAAAGGGTTTGCCTGGGAGATGCCACTAGCACATCCAACCAGCAATTAAAAACTAAGAAATAAATCTTAGAGATAGCAAACCTCAGCATTAGAAGGCAGCTCAGAAACAAACAGTAAAAGCCAAATGTAAAAGACCAGGCTTTCAAAGCATACTGTATAATGAATTATATTTGTGCTTGTCAGTCACAATGTAGAGGACATCTCAAGAGGCAATGTCAAAAATGGCTGTTGCTAACTTGTAAAAATACATTTGATATTTGGAGTTAGGCCACCCAGGGTCATCTATATATATCTCAACAACAGATAACAGTATAAAGTTTGGATTGCAACCAGCTGCAATTTTACTGGACTCTTAACTGCTGTTACAAGAGTTGCCTGTGAGCCTCAGTCACACTAAAGATTGGTACCTGGCTCTGATATTAAGAATATTGCTTCATTCAGAAGTTTCTGTTGGCAGATTGTTTAGGCACGTGTATGGGCCTGAGCACCTCATGGAATTATTGTAAAAGCTGGTTGCAAGCACTGCTGGCTGAGCCACTGTAAGCAGGCTGCTGACTCCTGAGTGAATGGCTACAGGGAGATGTGATTACAATTTAAGAGTTCTAATTAATGGATTTTTGTTTGTCTGGTTTTTGTTAAAAAAAAATGTGACTACAAATTAAAAAGGTACAGTAAGTGTGGAGAATATCTAGGGAAATGTTACCTGAGTGTCTGTGTCTATTCAGTGAAGGACATGCATGCAGATAATAGTTCCATTTGCTGTGTCCAATGGACAAAACTAATCTGAGATAAAAAGATTCAAATTGGAACAAGATATCTATAATTATAGTGCTTGAATTTGCTCATATAGAAGTGAGTCAGCATTTGTGTGACTTGTAAGGGTGCAGGATAACTTTCTGGTGTGAAAGCACATGACTGAAGAACATGTGTAAGCATGTTCAGAGGTCTCACCTGCAGACTAGATGCGTAAGGAAATCCTAGAAAACTAACTTGCTTGCAGAAGTACGTGTCATAATGTTTTTATAACCTGCCATAAGGTCTACACTGTGGATTCCACAGCTCATGTTTAAAACCAAAAAGGCTTTTCAGGCCTTTTGGAGTAGATTCTGTACAGGGATGGGAGCGCAAGGTGGGGACTGGAGCACAGGGAGGTGGCCTGTAAATGCCTGGGTGTCTTTCTGTGTTTGGCCAGCACTGACTTTCAGACTGACACACCTGTGCTGATGTGAAGTGACTGTTGCTGGGGCCACTTCCCAGAGTATTGGTGGCATAGACACCCTCCCTTGCATTCAGCATGTGCCTAGAACTGCAATCTACACTGGCATATATTCAGTAAGCCTGGCTTCTGGGCACTTCTGAGTAGCCTGTGAGCTTCCAGCTCATCTTCCTGTAAGATCGATGAACCTCATCTGTAATCACTACCCTGTTCTCTGTGGTGATACAGTATTTTTTCTGCAGTGTGTGTATTTGAATGTCACTATCCAGGGAATCTGTGAAGCTCTGAGCAGCCTCATTAGCAAGACTGGAATCTATATTTGGAAACAAAGGGAAAGGTTTCATCTGCATGCTGCACTTGTAGAAATGTAGCAGTTAACAGTAGAAGTATGTTCATTTTTTTTGCTAAAATGGTAATTCTGCTTAGTTGTCCAAGTGTTATGCTTATTATTTATTTGCTGAATCCAGCTACTGTGTCAGGTTTTTGTCAACAGTGCACCTGCAGGAAATGACAGTATGAAAGTTTTACTTCATGTTTAAGTAAACTCTGAGGCAGCACATTCATGGAGCATTATTGCACTAAACTCAGTTGATTACCATCCACATGCCTTACAGAAGCAAGTCATACCTGTAGTGATTGCCCAGATTAAACTGTTTCTTCATTGCCTATGAGCTTAAAAATGACCAAGTGGCCAGTAACAAGCTGAGGAGTCAGGCACTCCTGGGTTCTTATCCTTGCTTTGCCACTATCTGTTCTGTTATCTAGGGCAAGTTGTTTAAACTGTGTTCATTTTGAATGAATTTTAATTCATGTGAAACACTGGAATTGTACCAGGGTTGAATTTGACCCTTTGTGTCTCAGTTTCCACATCTGTAAGATGGGGAGAATATACCTTACCTACCTCGCAGGGTTGCTCTGAAGACTAGCAAATGTTTGTAAAGCACTTAAAAATGCAAACACCCTCCCAGGTGCTAAGAAGAAATCTTCCAGCAGAGAGAATGTTATATTTTCCGTCATCTCACAGGGAGAGGAGCGTGAACGTTTCCAGATTGTGAACTCTTGGGACAAACCCTTGTCATTGCCATACTCCTAGGATGTTCACATCCTGTGTCTTTTTGGAGCTGATGGCTCCAGAAATTTCCACTGGCTCAAGTGGGGGGCAATCAAGACCCAGGCAGTATTAAACAGGCTGACTAAATGCTCTAGGGTCAGGAGTAAAGAGAAAACATAAATGACTTACATATGCTTTTCTTCAGAAATTCTCACTGGTAACTTGTACTGAGGAGCATTGTAACACCCACGAGGCCTCCTTGTTCATTTAGCCATGGATTGTATTCCAGTTACTATGAAACAATGGAGCAGGATTTCCCATCAGTGTCTGTAAGATTATGATTATGTCTCAGTTGCCATTGGGAATTTTGAACTACGTCAAACTTCTTACCAGAGTAAAAAGACCTGAAGTAAATGAAGCTTTTAAGAAAAAAAAATAATTTGAGAATATAAAATTATATTGATCAAACAACGTTCTCTTTTTCCCTCCTGTTCTGCAAAACCAACTACGTGGAGTTAATCTTATGGTTGAGTGAAATCTGAACTGAGATCTTTTGACCACATATATGTACTCCGTCAAGAAGCCCTGAATAATTATTCTACTATCCCACTCTGCCCATCAGCTGGAAGGGCTGATACAAAAAGCACCACTGACAAGAGGACCATGTTTTTTAGAGCTTTTCTAACTGGCAGCAGTAGCTGAGGGAAAAAAAAAAAAAAAGACTACATCAAAGGGTTTGAGTGATTTGTTAGTCAAGGCCTGTACCTTTAGAAATTCTCCCAATATCCAAGTATGTTCCTAGCTTCTGTTAGATACCTCTGAGTCAGGGCTGTATCACCAACACTCAAGTTACAGCTGAGACTTTACTCTCTCAGATGAGATGTAAGATGGTAGTGTCACATGCACTGAAAGACACTGACCTCCATTCAAGACACTTAGTGTCTTGGAGCTGGGTGTGGAATTAAGTTAAATAATTTTCACATCTTGCTTAGACAGATGCTGCTTCATTCCACTGAATTCAGTAATAAATTATTGACCAAGACAAAGGAAGCAGGCTTTTGCTTGAAGTTGCCTGGAAGGGAACACCACCAGCAGACTTCTGCTTTCAGGGCATTTGCTTCCTGGGCCGTACTCAGAACATGGAGGATTCTGAAGTAGGGCTTTGCTACTTCATGGGAATGCCTTAGGATTTGTGGCTGTAGCTGGGGGTTATTAGTACAGAGAAACAGTGTATAGCAAGTCAATTCTGTCTGCTAGAGGTTCAAGCACGCTTTAGTAGGAGGTATCATGTTTAAGGGGCTGTGCATGCAATGAACAAAGTGTGACTTTCGTGTGGTTCTGTTGGGAGGGTTTGAAAATTTACTCTTTGTACACTTTTGGATGCTGACTACTGTATATGTAATGACTATGCATTTTTAGCAAAAAAAAAGGGTGTGATCTATAAATAAAGTTGATTCTGAATTCATTTTTGCAGAAATGCATTTATAAAGGCTTTTCTCATTTCTTTGTATAATTTACTGTGACACCTGTAGGATCAGAAATGTGTTGAATGCAGTTCTCTTCAAACACAGGTGATGTTAGCATGAGTACAGGAACCTTCAGTTCTTACATAGGGGCATAGGGGTGTTGGTATTTCTGAAAAAACTATACTAGCAAAAGTATCATTGCCATTTTGTTTCTTTAATATTTCAAAGCAATAAAATAGCATGCTTTGCCATTTCAGTTTTCTGCTAACTAATTATAGACATCCCTGTTACATTAAGGTCTAATACATTAATATGTATTAGAAGATTAGTGTTCAGTGCTCCCTGAAAAATCATGAAATTGGTAGCAATAGCAGTGTATAGAATCAGCAAAATATTGACTGCAAAATGAAGAGGTCTCTGGCATCAAGTAAAGTTTCCTATTTGGCAGAGTAGGATGGCAAAATACTGTTTTCAGTCCAAGTCAGGCACTAAAAAGCACTCGGTGAACTGCAGTTACATAAAGTGTTTGCCTTAAGCCTTTTCTGTCAAAATTCAGCAGGACAGGATGTATCCCAGCATAATTGCAGGTTCCCCCTTATAGGAACACAATGGAAAACTGTAGGATCTTCTAGTTAAGGTGTGCAGAATTCCTTCCAAAATTCTAAAATTCTTGAGATTCTTATTCACAGACTTTGTACATCCTATTTGAAATGTGGCAATGACTTAAAGGATTTGATGATTCCAGCAAAAACCTCCATTACCCTCTTAGAAGTAGATACTTCAAGAGACTACATCCTGCAAATAAACAAATACTTCACAAGACTGCATCCTCCTGTTAACACTTAAGGGTTTTCATAATGTTATCAGTAAACTCTGGATCTGACTGCTGGACATGAACAGGCTGGGGGAAAACCTCACAAAACTGATGAAGCCAGTGAAGATGGCAAAACAGTGAGCAGAATGGTAAGCAACAAAAAGCTGCTAGGACAGGTAATTTATTGAGGTCAGTGCCTCAGCCTTCAGCTGTGGTGGATCCATAGTTACTCTGATAATCTACTGGAAATCTGAAGGCAATCTATATTTTGTTACCATGACATCACTTCTCTGACAAATGACCCTAAAACTCAGGACTGTATTTGAGGAGGAACAAAGAAACATCTGACACACAACAATTACATTCAGATTTTATTCTCTCATCATAGGATCACGTAAGGCTAGCAGGATCTGCGAGTGGAGATGAAACACATTAAAAATTAAAAGCTGGTAAAAACATAGAGTATTAAATCAGTATTACTGCTAAAGCTCAGTCTTGACTGCAGTGACAAGAGCCTTTGGGGCAGACACTACAGATGCACTTTCTGCATCAGAAACCCTCTACCACTACAAGGCAGATCTCTTATCAAGAGTGGCAGTACACTTCTGTTCTGGGGAGCTGGAAATACTTCTCTTGCCAGGGAGCACTGCCTTGGGGTACATGATGCATGCTGTACAGAAGCAAAATGAGAGACCATGTCACACAGTTTTTTTTGGAGAGTAAGCCATTTTATAGAGTTTTCTAATTTGAGTCTCTCCTGCCTCCAAGGTCTAATCCTTTCCTGTCCCTTCTGACTGATGAAACATGAAAATATAGTTTTCTTTAAATTTTGGTGTTAAGTATACTTTTCAATATTATACTCTGTTTGCTAGAAAACGTCTGTTCTCTCTCACTCTCCTCTGCTGTCTTGAGAAACTGGGCAATGCCACATGTACAAGAAAAAAATCCTTGGGTTTTTTCCCCCCTCTTTATATGCTGGTCTCTCCACATCCACAGTCCTCGGGCTATGGAATTCAATCACTGGCACTCACTAGTGTTCCAAAATCTCAGCTTTTCTTTTTAGCAGCACTTGGAAGGACAACTAGGAAATGTCAGTGAGTGGATAACAAGCAGCAGAATCTGCAGCCCTCAGAAATAATACAAGTAATGAGCAAAAGGTAAACAGGTCCCTGGGGCAGCTTCTCTGATACCTTTGTACTCACAGACATCATCTCTCATTATCCAAAATTTAGTGAAGCTCATAAGCACATGCTTAACTTTAATAGGACTGCATATTTATCTTTGTTCATTGGTGGGGTGAACTTTTCCTTGTGTTTCAGTGTGCTATAGAAGCAGAGCCCTAATGAGCAGACCGTGCCAGGGAAATGTTGCCAGCAAGAGTCTGGCACAGCAGATCCTGCCATCCAGCCCTAAGGCAGTGTCCTACACTCCCAACTCACTTTCCCTCCTTAGCATAGCACTTTAAAACACTCTCAGGGCATCATCTGAAAAATTTTAATACAAAACAAAGAGCAAAGTATATATATAGCCAGAAATGCACCAACTTAGTCATTAAATAAAGCTGCAGAGTTTGTGCCAATTACAACATCAAAACACTGTTTCTAGTATGTAGAAAATCATAGCTTGAAGAGAAACAGTTTGGAACAGTAAGTAACCAGAACCACTGAGCACTGAAAAATATATTCAATAGCCAATATAGTTAAAAAGAATATTTATGTTTGTAGAATATGGACTCAAAACTTAAAAAGAGAAGGCAAATATTCTGTGAAGAACACCTTTGTTCCTAGCAATAGAGCAAGTTTCTTCAAGCCATAACTTATTCTGCCCTAACAGAAGCATGCCATCTCTTCTATTCTAAAGTTCAGACGTTCTTTGGACAATAAAAAAAAAAAATTACTTAATTGCGTTCAGTAAAACACGGAGAACTGATAAAGATTGAGAACATACACAAGAGTGGGAAACCTGCTCAAAATGCAATATTCAGGTTAAATGAATATTATTTCAAGTCCCAGCTAGCTTAGCAGACCTATCACCTCAGAGGGAATATACAGTGTATCTTCAGATCTGCTTCTACTGTCATGACCATAATTCCAAAGAATACAGTGAATTGATATAATGAAAGGCAAATAGTAGATACCTCAATTACAGTTAATCTGTGATGAGTATATTTTTGTATTCAGATATAAGGCTGAATTACATACATGAAAACCTTGGTGGTGCTCTACATACATGACAGAGTTTAAAAGAGTTTAAAAGTTGTATTGATTTTGACTTTGCT